>NW_027094086.1:151496902-151716139 GCF_029207755.1 Chamaea fasciata
AAACGAGACAAAAATGGAGCGTTTCTAACTCTTACCAAGGTTATTTAAGTGCTAATTACCCAAAACCAAGGTGACATCTCTATTATTTATATTTTCCCCCTAATAATGATCACCCAAGGCCTGCAATGAAGACCTTTTTCACCCAATTAGAGAAAACCACCCAAATCTGTGAAGAAAGAGGAAGAAGAAGGAGAAGAAGAAGGAGGAAGAAGAACTCAGATAACGCCCTGAATCCTCCATCTTGGCCCACACACATCACTATTTACCAAAACCCCAAATCTGAGTTTTTTTACCCTGTGAGATCACACAACACCAATCCAACCCCACACCCACAACCCCAGTGCCGTCACTCAATTTTGGGAGCCTGTCCCAAGGCCTCAGGTCAAATGTGGTGCCTGCCTGAGGGTCAGCACCCCTCAGCTCAGAAATCCTGGAATTTTCAGCCTCCGGGGTTTCCAATATCTGACTTTTAATCCATTTGTATTTTGGAGATGTGCCTTAGGAGCTGTGTTAACCCTTCTATTGTCAGGCTGTGTTTCAGGGCTGGCTGCAGAGCTGGTTCCAGCATGACTTCCAGAAGTCCACAAGAACATTCCCTGAGTTTTCAGCACCTAAACTCACTTGGATACCCAGAAAAAAAAGTAAAATCTAAATACCTAAGCCCAGGTTTGGTATAAAAAACCTTGGAGGTTGGATCCACTGGCAAGGTCACACACTGTGATGTCTGAACAACACATCCTCAACCCAAAGCAGTAATATCCTCCTGTGGAGACCAAGCTTTGGGGTTTTGTGTTGAGGTCTCAATTCAGATTCAACACTTCTGCTCCAGTTCCCACCAAGTCAGGAAAAGAAAATCCACCGTACAGGGTGTTTTTTTCTGTATCCTCTACTGTCCCACTGGATGAAAGATTAGATGGGTCACACCTCATGCTGGTGTGAGGTGTAAAATTCTTCCAAAATCTCTCCATCTGGAACAGATTTGCTTCATTTAGGGCGAGGGTATTGCTGGAATGTGACTGGCTCCAGCGGAGAGATGAGTTACGTTGGTCAATGCACAGATGGTCCAACAGCCAAGCTATGAATTTACCCTCCAAATAAAGAATTCCTCTTTTTTCCCCCTCTTTTTTATAAATTTTGGTTACACAAATGAGCTCTCTACCTCTGTCAGCTGTGCATGTTTATCTTGAAAAGATGGGTAAGGAGCGAAAGTTTCAAAGATTTCTTCACCCCCTCAAAAGGAGGTGGAATGGACTTTTTCTGCCTTCACTCTGCTGTGGTTTCCTCTCAGTTCTCAGTGTCCCACCTCACCCACAGCTGTTGTGGAACATCCATCAACCCATCCGTGTCATTGTTTGGGTACCTTTCACCGCTTTCTGCTCAATGAAATAATCATTAAACAGAAGAATTAATTCCAGAGGCCAACATAAATCAGAGCGAGGAACGCAGCGCGCTGAAAGCATTTCGCCTCCAGGCTCTGCCAACCCTTTGGAACGAGGAGACAATGTGAAAACTGGAGATCTGGGTGTTCAGACCACAGAGCCGGGAAAAAACGGAGTTGTCTGAGTGTAGGGTGGTGAGAAATGGTGGTGAAAATTACAGGTCTCAGGCCGGAGCACAGCTGTAGAGCACCCAGGGGCATGAGCTGCTCTGGCTCTCTGCTATTCTTGGCTCCCTCAGTCCCTCTGAAGTGGCAGATGACATCTCGAGAATCTCCACGATCCCCGTGCTCTGGGAAAACTCCATGCGGGATTGTCGTGCTGTTGGCTCAGCAGAAAAACCTGGAGAGGCCGAAAACTCGGTGTCATTCGGGGGAATCCATTCCCAGGAGTCGCCTAAACGGAGCAGCAGGAATTCGGGAAAGGTTTGAGGGGGTTCGTGGTGTTCAGAGGGGTAAATGTTCTCTCTGGGCTCTTCCTGCCTTCTCTGCTCTTCCACCCCAGGGCTGGATAACGTGTGTGGGCAAGGAGAGCTCTTCCAGAGGCTGGTTTAGAGCCCGGCGCCTTTTACCAGTAAAACTGGACTCGTTTTGTCAGTATTTGCCCGAAATCACTGTTGACGTTACAGTTTAACTGAAGACAGACTCGCTTGTGGCTTAGGAGATGTAGGTGCAAGTCCCAAGTGGGATTCCGGACAAGCCACTTGAACCTCCCCCGTGCCCTGGCTTTTCTTCTTTTTTTCTACTTTTTTTTCAGAAATGAAATGCTTTGGTTTCAAGCAAAACTGTTTTTCCCGCTTTAAAATGTTCCTCCGTCCTGTTTTTATATTTTAGATGGAAAAATTTCTAAAAGTTGGGGGGGGTTTGTTTTGTTTTGTTTTCCCGGTTCCAGTTCCTGTTGGAGAACTTTATTTTTTTTTTTTTTTTTTTTTGTGGAGAACACAACTTTTCCATAAAGTGCTCTGAACTCTACCAGAGGAAAGCACGGTATGAGTTCTATTATTCTTGTGGTGCAGTTGGGGTCAGGACACATTCGCTGGTCACGTAGCCTTACCCAGTGTGCTCTCCTGGAATGGGAATGCTGATGGGAGAGGAGCCCTCAAGGACATGGTTTGGGGTTTTTTTGGGTCTATTTGCTCTTTAAACATTTCTAACGTCTTCTTTAAATGCAGCCTTCTGCTTCCGTTTTTTTTTTTTTCTTTTCCAACTGTTTCCAAGGGAGGCATCCCAAAACCATTCCTCAAGAGGTTTTTTTTTTTTTTTTCTGTGTGTGGAAGTACCACACACAGCTCTTATTACCCTTCCCTTGCCTCTCCCCCTCCCCACTCTCCATCCTCTTCCCCAGATCCCTCCCAAACACTTGGGCTTGGCTCATTCCCGAAGCCAGTTTGTTTTCCTTCAAGGAGCCTTTCCTGCAGCTCTCGTTGCAAACCACACATTAGCAAAGCAACGAGCTCCTCCAAGCCCCTGTGCCGTTGTGGATCCAGGAAAAAACAATAAAAATTCCTCAAGAATAACAAACATCCTTCCCCCCTCCCTTCTGCAGGGCTGGTGAAAAACATCCAGGATGTTCCCATCCTGAAGCAGGAGTTCGTGGGGTCGGCATCCCTGAAATCCACGGGGCCAGGGGGATTTTCAGGGAGCCCTGCCACAACCCTGAACCCTTTCACCGACCCGTTGGTGGATTCACCCTCTGGTTTGGAGCAGAACCCGCGACCTGGAAGGGGAATGTTTAATTTCAAAAGGGAACCTGGAGTTTAATTGTCCTTTGGTTTTGGCTGCGCTGCGAGCAAAGCCCCTGGTGTGCGTCTTGCGGGGAGGGAGCAAACCCCAAATCTAGTCAGGGCTGATTTGCTTCGGTTTATTTTGTTTAATTCGTGTGGACCCTGAACCAAAAAAAGGGTTTGAAAGTGGGGTGTCTGAGCAGAGGAGCCGGGATGAGATCAAGGAAAAGGGGTTGGGGAGTGATTTTCCAGCGGCTCTGTGCAGGCTCATCCCCAGCTCTCAGATCTCCAGCCACAACCTCTGGTCTCTCACTTGCCCCCAGACAAGCCAGGGCTCTAAGAAAGACACCAGGAGCCTTCTTGAGGCTGCAGTAATGAACTCTAATTATTAGTTGGATGTCTGGGTTCCTGCATGGGGATGTATCAGCGGAGAGGCAGACTGGAAGGCACACACGAAATGTGTGGGATCTGCCTCTGGCTTTGAAGAGGATTCTGTGACTTAAAAAACACCGTAAACTTTCCCAAGAAGTTAATCCCCTTCCTTACCCTCTCTCTCTCCCCACCAGATTGCTTGAATAGCATGAATCATTCCACCCTGCGCATGGCAGACGAGGAAATTTTCATCTTAAAGCCTCAATTTTCTACCGGGTTTTCTTTCCTAGAATAAAGTGCTATCAAAATCAATTTGTTTTCGCACTGTATTTCCATCTTTTTTTACACAAAAAAACCAGACTTCTAGATCAAAACCTCACAGGAGCTCCACAGCCACCAAGATTCTAACAAATTGTGTCACTGTCCCTTGCTTTGTCACTGCTGCTGGTGGAAAAGCACTGTGAAAAATAACCACGGTCAGACGGTGTTGTAATGTCCCAGTCTGCACCAGCGGGAAAGGTTGTGCTGGAAACATCACTGGCTCTCTTTTTGGATACAAACCAAACTTTTGAGATTTTCCTCGGGTCACAGATATCGGTGTTGACTTTCAAATGTTATAAAGTCCCTCCTTTCTTCTTTTTTTGTCCTTTTTTGTTTTTTTGGCTGAGGTTTTATTGGTTATTTAGGGTTGCCTGTTTCTCCTTGCCCTGACCAAATCCCTCTTTTTTCCCCCACTTCCTTGTTTATGTGTGTAACAGTGCCTTGAAGCAAGAATTTCAATGATGCTGTGCTGAGACACACATGGAGCTCATGAAATCAGAATCTGACATCCATACAAAGTACAAGAAGGGGAATATTTTAGGGAGATAATGGGGACAGGGCTGGCTTGTCCTGGACACTGTCACCCTTTGGGGTGGATTGGTGGGGTGATCCTGTTTGCTCCCTGGACTCAGGGAGAGGTTTGCTTGCCTTCCAGCATTACTAGTTTTCCCACAGGGAAAAACAAATGGAGTTTTCCCACTCCTCATCCAGAAGGAAGGGCTGTTCACACAATGTTGGAATGGTTTGGGTCGGAAGGGACCTTAAAGGTGCTCCAGTTCCATCTTCTGCCATGGGCAGGGACACCTTCCCCTATCCCAGGGTGATCCAAGCCCTGCCCAAGCCTTGGCCTTGAACAATTCCAGGGATCCAGGGGCAGCCACAGCTGCTCTGGGCACCCTGTGCCAGGTTTCTTCACCTTTATAGCTAAGAACTTCTTAATATTTAATCTAAACCCACTCACCTCTAGCTTAAAATCATTCTCCATTTTCCTTTCCTTCCAGGACCTTGTCCAAATTCCCCTCCAGTACTCTTGCAAGCTCGTTTTAGGCTGGAAGGGGCTCTAAGGTCTGGTGGGAGCCTTCCCTTCCCCAGGATGAGCAGCTCCAGCTTTCCCAGCCTGTCTTTTATCCCTGCCCACCTCACATCCAGCTCCTCCCCGGCTCTGGTTGGGGCAGCCTTTGCGGTGCCACCACCTCCTGGGTGATAAATGCTCTATAAGAGTCACAAGCAGGTAAATTTTGGGAGGGTGCGGAGGGTGATGTGAAGTCAAGGAGAGGAGATGAAATTCTCACTGTGATAAATCACTCCAGAGCTTCTTATGTTGGTTGGAAATGTCTGTACATCCCCAGAAAAAAATCCACTCAAATCTGACTTTTTTTTTTCCTTGCCACCTCCCTTGCAATGACCTCTGTTTCCTTTGGAGTGAAGGCATTTTGCACAATGAGCGGTATTTTCTCTCCTACCCATCCTTTCCCCGTTTTTTTCAGCCTGGAATGTGGGATTAGATGTTGTAATGTGGCATTAGGAGCCATAAAGGTCAATATCCTGCCTTCCAAAGTCACTCTTAGGCTCGCAGGGCTTTGTTAATGAAAAGCCCCATAACCCTCCCCTGCTTCCCTCTCCCTCCCGAGAAAAAAGGATTTAGGAAACAGGTCAGGGTGGGAACGGGGGAGGAAAAATAATAATGACCAATAAATTAAATAAAGGCCAAGCCTTGTCCTGCCGTGCACAGGAGTCAGAAGCCCTTTTGCATTTGAGAGACCCAGCAATTACCAACTAATCCATTGGGCAAATGCAAGATGGTGCCTCCAGGGATTCTTCCCAGCCCAGCTGTTTTGTGTGGGGAGTGTTTGCCGACTGAATTAAGGGACAAGCAGAGAAAAATGCCCTCCTTGTTTCCCTCAGGGGCAGCAGAGGGGCTGCACAAAACCTCTCTGGGCTGCAGATTTGGGAGGTGGAGGGTGTCTGGGAAGGCTGGAGGGGTCACGGTGCTTTTGGGGGGAAATTCCTGGGTGCACCTCGGCCCCCTTTTCCTGCTGGGGGAATTCATCCTCTGCAATTCCATCTACCCCCGGCCACAGTTCAAGGCAGGCTGGAGTACAAGTTGTGTTGGGATAGTCAGACGTGGCACAGTTGATGCCTTGGGAAGGCTGAGCTGGAATAGAGACAGGACGAGCTGGAGAATGAAGTAGATATTTATTAAAAGACCTTTAAGGACACACCTTGGGCAGGACAAGAGCCTGGCCAGGGCTGCACCCAAGGTGGACCCAAAATGGTCACAAAATGGACACAAAATGGTCACAAAATGGAAAAATGGTCACCAGGTCTCCCACTTTGATCAGTTTTGGTCCATTTGCATCTTGGGGTTGAATTGTCCAATTCCAGCTGCAGGTGATGCAGTCCCATCCTTCTTGTTTCCTCCCTTCAGCCACCGTTGTTTGTGCTTTTGGGCCTGAACACTTGTGCCAGTTGTCCTTGGTGTGCAGCAGGAGAAGGATTTGTTTAGTGTCCCTGCTGTGTGCAGAGAGCTGAGTGACACCGACTGTGAGCTCAGAGCTGCACCCCTGGGCACCACAGGACATGAAATACATGGAAATAAAACTTAAGGCATCACAACCATGGAAGAACTTTGCACAACCGTAACTCAGGGATTTGTCTCTGGAAGCTCTGGCGAGGACAGGTGTCGGAATGGGGAGGGAATTTCATGGTGAGGTTCATTTACCTGCCCCTCTGGGGATTTCTGGGAAGGCTGAAGCTCCTGAGTACCCAGGAAGGTTCTGTGGTCTCATCCTGATTGCAGCCAAGGTTGGAATGGTTTCTCAGCCTTCCTCTGCTTTCTCCTCCTCACCCTGCCAAAGGGGTCCTCTCCTAAAACTAAAAGCTTCCATTGCTATCTGGAAAGCAGCACCCTTCAAACCTGTGCCTAAAAAGGAAACAGGTTGAATTTGGAATTACCATGAAGGTTTGAACTGTAGGAAATGGAAAACAGGGCCAAGTTCAGCTTTTCTCTTAAAATCCATAGCTGTCAGAGAGATGCTGTCAGCAGTTTTTTTTTCTACCTGAATAATTGTGAGATTAAATATTTCTTTGTCTAAAGTCAGCAGAACTTTTCAGGAAACTAAGGAGCTCCAAAGGCAAAAGAGGTAGGAAGGAAGGGTGCCTACAGAATAAAATTTCTGTGCCATCATAAATCCCAGAAATTGGTAACTGACTCTGGTTTGCTCCTCCAGTCTGTTTTCCCAAGCTTGGGAATATTTTTCAGGCTCTGATGGGAAATCTTACCCTGAACCTGTCAGGGTCTAAGGTGGCGTCTTCCTGAAAAAACAAGTTTTTCTGTGATGAAATGACATTTTTCCATTAGAAAATCTTCCACCACAGACAATAATCCCTTTGGAACCAAGCAAATTTCCAAACAATCTTATCTTTGTGGCATTTACAGGTTAATCCAGCAGGATTGTCAGGCTCTAAGTAAGAAGTAATAATTTTGCTAGGTCAGAAATATTTTGAGGGGAGGATCCCAACAAACAATAATATCTCCAAAGCATTAGGACATAATAACCGCATTTATTCTGGTTATTTCTTGAGTAATGTCATAAAATAAAAACAGTCTTTACTCCTGCTCTGGACTTGGTAGCTTTGTGCCTGTTGTTATTTGAATTCCTATAAAATTCAAATTTATAATATCCAGAGATGTCCAGTAAAGGGTGACAACGAGCCGTTTTAGGGAATTGAACTGGTATTTCAGGGTTTTTACGTGTTTCTTTTCTTGGCTATGGTATTTTAAAATGGAGAATATCCCCTGAGATTATAATTAATAACCTCAGCACTGATGTCGAGAGTTGTTCAAGTGATAGATGAAGCAGTAGATAAATGAATCAACATACTAATTTATATTGAATAAATCAATAAATCAATATGTTAGAAATACCAAGCACAGATATAGACACAGATAGAAATATAGAAATAAAATACATAAATTTTATATAAATATATAAATTTTATATAAGTTCTATATATATAGAAATATAGAAATATAGAAATATAGAAATATAGAAATATAGAAATATAGAAATATAGAAATATAGAAATAGAAATATCAAGTGATAGATAAAGCAATAGGTAAATAAATCAATATATTGATTTATATTTATAAACCAATAAATCAATATGTTAGAAATACCAAATATAGATATAGAAATACAGATATACGTATAAATATAGAAATATATAGGGAAGTATATAAATGTTATATAAATATATATTAATTTATATAAGTTATATATAGAAATATAAAAATATAGAATTATAGAAATATCAATTGATAGATAAATCAATTTATTAATTTATATTGAATAAATAAATCAATAAACCAAAAATTTAGAAATACCAAGTGTAAATATAGAAATATAGATATAGATACAAATACAGAAATATAGATATAGAAATATATAAATTTTATAAAAATACATAAATTTAATATAAGTTATATGTATGGAAATATAGAAATATAGAAATATAGAAATATAGAAATATAGAAATATAGAAATATAGAAATATAGAAATATAGAAATATAGAAATATAGAAATATAGAAATAGATATAGATACAGATATAGATATAGAAATATCAAGTGATAAAGCAGTAGATAAATCAATATATTGATTTATAGTAAATAAAACAATAAATCAAATTAGAAATACCTCAGATATTAGAACCACGTCCCACAGACTTTGATCTGTTACTGCCCTGAATTTTTGGGGGGTGAGTATCTGCGTAACTTTATCCATGAGGAACAGTCCACTGTAACACCAAGCTACACAAATCCTGTTTTACCCTAAGTTTGGAATACTTGAGAGGGTTTTTTTCCTTCTCACATTCCCAAAACCCTCATCAGGAACCCTCTGGGGGCTCCACCCTGATATTAAAAATGAGTTCAGCACCCAGCCCAGCACCTCCAGTGACCCGGTGGGAGCGTTTCTCCCACCCAGCCACTGGAAGAGCCATAAAAATCAGGGAGAGGCTGGAACGAAAACCCCTGATTGATGGTGCTCGCGAGAGCCGTAGACCCAGGGCTGCCCCAGCGCTCATAAACCCAGGACATTCCACTCAGCAGCTCCCAGGGAAAGGTGTCCCTCCGACACCTTGGCTGTCCTCCAGCTCCAGCTCCAGCCAGACCTCACACCAAGGAACAGGGAATGAGCTGAGCCTGAGGCCATGGCGTGGCAGCATCCCGAGGGAAGAGGGAGCGGGGATTAGTCTGGGAGAGTGGCTCGCTCCCCTACGCACGGAGCACATTCGTGAGCTGGATGCTGTGGGGAGTGTGAGGTTAAAGCCCTGCAGTGGTGGTCTCAGGTCTGGTTCTCTCACCTGAGATTCAGGTGGTTGAGAGTCTTTTGCCCTCTGAGAGGCCTGAGCCAGAGGTGAGAGTGAAACGGAGTCTCCAAAGTCTTGTTTTTCTTGGTTCCTCGCGTAGTTTGTTTCTTATCTCACAGTGTTGTCTGTGCCCGGCCGAGGTCTGTTCTGCTGCTCGGACACAGGATGACTCCCCCTGTGGTGGGACGTCGCAGCCTCTTTATGCAGATAATTATGTGTCTATTATTTACAATTATGTTCCAATACCCATCACCTATACTAAAGGGGTCAACTCTACTCTGACCCAACCTCCTTGAACTACTTTGTGCCACCGTCACCAGAAGATGGAGGCCAGGGGAGAAGAAGGAAGAACCCAGGGCACCGCCCTACATCCTCCATCTTGTTTCCCATGCACCTACACCCCAAAAACTCAAAACTACAAAATTTTCCACCCTGTGATAAACTACACTACTGTCTGTAACACCTTTGTGACTTGGAATTCTTCTCTCAGTGTTGGAAGTTGTTGTTTTTGTTGTTTTTTTTTTTTTTTTTTTCCATGGGCTGAAGTCAAAGACGGTGTCTTCTTGGGCTCTGTGCCAGGGTCTACAACCCCCCTGGTACAGATTCCAGACTCCCCTGTACAGAGCTCAAACCCTCTTGCTTGGGTCCCAAACCTCTCTGCCGAGGTTTGTGACCTTCCTGGACATCCAAAGGGATGCCCTGGATTCCGACATGGTGGCTTGGGGACCTTAAAGCCTCAGATTAAGCCCAGCACTAAAAGGCCACAGCAAGAGAGAAGGAATCTCCTCTGTCCTCCCCTGCTGGGGTTGGTTCAGTGCTGAAATGAAGGAAAAAGAACCCCAAAATGTTGTTTTTCTTAATTTATTCTGCTATTGCCTGTCTTGGATCCCCAGGTAAGGGTGGAAGTCAAAGCCTGTCAGGGGTACTAATTGGGCTAATAATGACTAAAAAATTACAGCTCATCAGAGAGCAGAACTTCGCCCCCAGATCTTTAATCTATTCCAAATCCTGGATTCTCCATAAGACCTGATGTGGGTTATTGGCTGTTTTTTCTCCTTGGGAATTTCCTAGGGTCAACTGGAGGCGCCCAAATAATTCCAGCCGTGATGGATCATGGTTAGTGATAAAAAGGAAGGAAACAGAACACACCATATCTGGTCTTGGCAGAAGATTTCACATTTTTGCAGAAGATCTGCAGAAGATCTTCGCATCAAAAGTTTTCAGGTTTTTGCAGATTTCACGTTTTTGCAGATTTCATGTTTTTGCAGATTTCACGTTTTTGGAGATTTCACATATTTGCAGAAGATTTTTTGTTTGGTTGTTTTGTTTTTGTTTTTGTTTTTGTTTTTGTTTTTGTTTTGGTTTTGGTTTTGTTTTGTTTTGTTTTGGTTTTGGTTTTGGTTTTGGTTTTGGTTTTGGTTTTGGTTTTGGTTTTGGTTTTGGTTTTGGTTTTGGTTTGGTTTTGGTTTTTAGTTTTGTTTTGGTTTTTAGTTTTGTTTTTGTTTTTGTTTTTGTTTTTGTTTTTGTTTTTTGTTTTTGTTTTTGTTTTTGTTTTTGTTTTTGTTTTTGTTTTTGTTTTTGTTTTTGTTTTTGTTTTTGTTTTTGTTTTTGTTTTTGTTTTTGTTTTTGTTTTTGTTTTTGTTTTTGTTTTTGTTTTTGTTTTTGTTTTGTCTGAATGCGGCTCATGTATTTTAAGGAGACATTTGTGACTCTGGACTTGATCCCCCTAAAGCTGCAGGACCTAGGAATTGTATCAGAGCGTAAAGGAGGGTACAGTGAGTGTGTCATGGTCTTGCCAGCACCAGGAGATCTGAGGAAAAGGTGATTTTGTGCAGCAAATCCTGGTGATGATGGCGGATGAGCTTTGTCTGGGATGATTTTAGGAATGGAATCGTAGAACAGTTTGAGTTGGAAGGGATTTTAAAACCCATCCAGTGTAGTATTTGTACTCCTACATGTTTGTGTTTGAAGGGAAAGGGTGTGGAATGATCCTGGAAGAAGTCCAAGGAACATGAGCAGGAATGGCTCATGAGGCACAGCTTCCATCAAGGGCCTCTTCTGCTTCTCCACTGTCCAGACTGGCTCCAAACTTCTCCTGTCTCTGATCCCACTGTAATTCCCAGGTCCATCATCACCCAGAGAGAGCATAAAGCACTTTAATGAAGTAATTGTCTTTCTCCGATCACTTTACGTGCAGCTCAGCACAGGCTCAGTGGGGTTACTGGGGTTGGTGAGGAGAGTGAAGCGTAACCTTTGCTTTAACCCTGATTGATCCCACATTTCCCATAGAATGTGAAATATAAGAAATTACTCTCAAGAACCAGATCTAGGTCTAGTCTTAGCCTTTTTTTTTAGATTTTTGTTTTGTTTTGTTTTGTTTTGCTGCTTTGTTTTATTTGTGTTGCTGATCACGCCCAGTGTGGATCCAGTTGGGAACTCCAGGGTTGGATCTGGCCACGGAGAGAATTCCCTCTAACGTACATCTTCCTTGGAAAGATGGCTGTGAGAGCAATTCACCAGATAAACACATCCTGCTCTTTGTCTGGATGACACCTGGCTAGAAAAGAAAGGTCAGCATTTGTTTTTATTCCACCTGTGGAGATTCTGAGGAAGGGTTCCAATATCGACAACCAAGCGGTGCCACCTGGGGAGTCAGACCCGCTTTTATTGTGAAAAACGGAAAATATCTCCAGTTTTCCTTCTAGCTTGGAGCAGCCTGTTTTGGTTGCAGTGGCCAGAGGCTCTGGAGTGCTGGTGGTGACTGACGTGAAACGGATTTGTGGTCTCAGCCCATTTCCCAGGACACCCGGGGGCTGTGTCATCCTTAACATCTCTAATTGCCCGGGGGTTGAGCAGGGAAGCCAAGCCCTGCTCTGGTGCAGGGGGTTAATTGATGGTGTTCTGCAGGGCAGGGGCAGTGGTTGGGAAGTGGGAAGAGGCACGGCGCTCTGACCCTGATTAAGTGTGGATTTGCGGACAAAGCCAGCCCCGCTCGCTGAACCTCGAGGAAAACCAAAGCCAACCAAATAAAGGAAAGCAAAGAGAGTCACCGAGTCATTTTTCAGCTGGAAAAGGGCTCCGAGATCATCGAGTCCAACCATTCCTCCAGCACTGCCAAGGCCATGACTAAACCCTGTCCCCAAGTGCCGAATCCACACATATTTTAAATGCCTCCGGGAATGGCTGCTCAACCACTTCCCTGGGCAGCCTGTTCCAGAGCCTGACAACCCCTTCAGGGAAAACATCTTCCCTAATATCCAGCTGCGGTGGTTTTATGTTTGCTGAATTTTGTTTGCTAAATTGGAGATAGGATTTTGGGAGAGAAAGGTGAAATAGGTTTAATTTAAAAGTAAAACAGATAGATTTTATTAATATACATTAAGAAAAGAAAGGGGAAAAAAAAAGAGACATTCAAACACACTCTATAAGTAAAATGTCCTAAAATAACTATAATGCTTGTATCCCAAATCATCTATTTTCTGTGTACTATATATTGTATTCTGTACCTTTAGTTCTAAAAATAAAACAAACAAACAAACAAAAAACCCTGCACAATTTGTTTTAAAAACAGTATTCACTCTTCCGCATTTTTTTCTTCTTCCTCAAAACTATATATTCATCAAATACACAAACAACAACCAAAAAAGTTTTTATTGCTTTTAGTTAGTTTAACTAAAGCAAAAAGCTTCCTAAACTGTCTTTTTCTTTCCTTTTTTCTTAAAACTGTTTAAATCTACTCTAAACTAAAAAACCCAAAAACCCCCCGAAATCTTACACCCGCAACCCACCAAACCTAAACCTCAACATTTTCCAACATCAAAAAAACTAAGACTAAGCTAACTCCTAGCAAACCTTCTCGCAGTTTTACCATCTCTCTTCAAAACGACAACAAAAAAATTTTATTATTTCATATTATTCATTCCTTATACTTGTAAACATTTTGTTCATCTAATAAATACTGCATTAACCAAAAATATTTAAACCAAAACCATTCCACCAACCTAAACCTCCCCTCTTCTCCTGTCTCTGTTTTCTGGGAGCAGATCCCAAATCCCCCCTGGCTGTCCCCTCCTGTCAGGGACTTCTGCAGAGCCACAAGGTCCCCCCTGAGCCTCCTTTTCTCCAGGCTGAGCCCCTTTCCCAGCTCCCTCAGGAATTTTCCAGCCCCTTCCCCAGCTCTGTTCCCTTCCCTGGATATGCTCCAGCCCCTCAATATCCTAAATAACTTCCTTTCCCCCTTCTCCCATCCCATGGCTGGGAAAAGAGGGAACGGAGCTGTTCAAAGCCTGATTTTGGTTTTCACCACAGTCTGGGGTGTTTTATCCTCATCCAGATTTGCCCTGGATGTACCCCCCAGGACAGCTGAGGTTGGGTTTTATCCCCCGGCTCTTTGGATGGGTGGTGTAGTTCATGGCTGATGTCCTCAGGCCACTCACGGATTGTCGTTGGGTTTTAGGGAAATCCTTCCATAAAATAAGGATTTGGATGATTAGAATCAATGGTTTGGGTTGGAAAGGACCTTAGAGGTCACCTTGTTCCATTCCCTGCCATGACCAGTGACACCTTCCACTGTCCCAGGCTGCTCCAAGTCCCATCCAGCCTGGCCTTGGGCACTTCCAGGGATCCAGGGGCAGCCACAGCCTCTCTTCCAGGTGCAGAGGATGTTTGCATTGCATTCACCTCGGAAGGCTTTGCACCCCTCAACCTGCAGCCCCATAAAAACACAGTCTGGGAACATCTTTCTTTTGGCCCAGATTTCCCCAGGAAACAATTCCAAACAATTCAATTACAAGTCAATGTTAGTAAGATTCCCGCTCACCCGTTTATCATTTGATTTACAACCAAGATAAAGGATTTAGTGCATTGAAGAGACTTTAAGCCTCCTTCTGACGGGTCAGTTGTCTTGCCTCAGTTTCCCCAATGTGGAAAAAGAAAAAAATCCGTCATTCCTGGTTTTCTAATATCCATGATTTTAAGGGCCTTTGCTTTATTGTCCTTAGCAGCTTGCCTGCTGTGCCAGAAGTGCTCCAGGCCCTTAGCACTGCACACTCGGTGGTGACAAATACATCATGGGCAAGAGGAGCACTAAAATTCCAGCAATCCAGCTGACTCCTGTGTCCTGTCCCATTATTTCAGATTTCAGGAATTATTTCTCTGCTGTTTGGCACTTTTATAATAAGCTGATTCCGCTGGGGGCCAAAGGCTCCCAGCCAGTGTTTCCCAGTGGAGGAGAAAGAGACATTTTGACCAGGACAAAAATCAAACCCAGGCCTCAGCCCAAAATAAGAGCCGTAATCTATTTTTTGAGAATTTGATTTCCAGTTTTAACTAAGGAAACCTTCAGCTGGTCAAAGAGCCCTGTGGCTTTGCAGAAAGAACAGGAGGTTCTGGGTTCAGGAGACCCGACCCCTCCTCTGTGGCCCCGTGGTGGGACGGGGATGCTTCCAGGGAGAAGTCATCCACTCATCCCGGGGTTTGTGGGCTGGCTCTGGCCACCAGAGGTTGCCTGGGAGGGCGAGAAGAGTTCCTGGGATGGTGTCACCAAGGGAGGCGGGACAGTGACACCGAGGGAGGGTGACAAGCCCTTTGTGACAGGGCAAAGTGATTTGTCACAGCTTTGGGGCCGGGGCGGGCTGAGAGGGATCCTTTGTGTGGTTAAAGGCCGGCGGGGCTGCTGTTCCAGAGGTTATCTCACTTGGGAGGGAACCCGGCGGCTTTGGGAACGTCCCGTGACAGAATCCAGCCAGCAGAATCCGTCTGCTGCTCCCGGGAACGGCGCTGCCAACCCCTGGCCGCAGCTGGCAGCTGGATTTGGGAAGGCGGGATGGACGGGATGCGATCCCCGGCTCCCGGTCACGCCGCCGGGCTGTGCCGTGTCACTGCCCTGCGGGGACAGTCGCGGTGACGAGCAGCCGAAGGATGAGGAGTTTTGGGGAGGGAAAGAGCCCCTGGAAGCAGCACTGGAAAGGGGAGGTTGAGGATTTGATGGGGGAAGATCCCATGGAAGCAGCGCTGGAAAGGGGAGCCTGAGGGTTTGATGGATGGGAAATAACCCAAGGAAGCAATGCTGGAGAGAGGAGTCTGAGGATCTGATGGAAGTGAAAGAGCCCATGGAAGCTGCCCTGGAGAGCCCGAGGGTTTGATGGGAGAAAAAAAAAACAAAACCCGTGGAAGCAGAGCATGAAAGGGGAGGCTGAGGATGTGATGGGAGGGGAAAAAAACATGGAAGCAGCACTGGAAGGGTTTGATGGATGGGATATAACCCAAGGAAGCAGTGCAGAAGAGGGGAGACTGAGGATTTGATGGGAGGGAAATAAATAACCCATGGAAGCAGAGCAGGAAAGGGGAGTCTGAGGGTTTGATGGGAGGGAAGAAGTTTTAACTAAAGAAGCAGTGCTGGAAAAGAGAGCCCGAGGATCTGATGGAAGTGAAAGACCCCATGGAAGCAGCACTGGAAAAGGGAGACTGAGAGTTTGATGGGTGGGAAAGAGCCCATGGAAGCAGCGCTGAGAAGGGGAGGCTGAGGATTTGATGGGAGGGACAAAACCCATGGAAGCAGCGCTGGAAAGGGGAGCCTGAGGATTTGATGGATGAAATATAGCACAAGGAAGCAGCCCTGGAGAGCCTGAGGATTTGATAGGAGGGAAAGAGTTCATGGAAGCAACACTGAAAAGAGGAGGCTGAGGATTTGATGGGAGGGAAATATATAACCCAAGGAAGCAGAGCAGGAAAGGGGAGTCTGAGGATTTGATGGGAGGGAAAGAGCCCATGGAAGTAGAGCAGGAAAAGGGAGCCTGAGAATTTGATGGATGGGAAAAAACCCATGGAAGCAGCACTGGAAGGGGAGCCTGAGGATGTGATGGAAGGAAAAAAAAAAAAAAAAAAATAAAACATGGAAACAGAGCAGAAAAGGGAAGCCTGAAGATTTGATGGAAGGGAAAAAAACCTATGGAAGCAGCACTGGAGAGTCTGAGGCTTTGATGGGAGGGGGAAAACCCATGGAAGCAGCTCTGGAGAGCCTGAGGAGTGGTGGCAGCGCTGCCGTGCCTCTGCCAGATGTGTCTGGGATGGCTGCAGGGGCATCCAGCTGTTTCTGCGCTCGGGAATGCTCCCTCCAGCTGTTCCTCCTCAGCAGCACGGCCAAGCCCAGCCCTCACCCTCCAAACGGATCAATATTCCCAGCCTCCAACCCTCGTCCCTCAGGGCCCCCGGAGCAGGGTGGCAATGGGGAAATCAGCTGGGTGGATGTTTTGTTTAACGATGAGGATATATTTGTATAATGACATGTTCGGGTCTCAAATAATGAGCTCAGATTTTTTTTTTTTTTCTCAGCCCCCGCCCCTCTCCCGGTTCTCCCTGCTTTCCAGGGAATGCTGGCAGGTTTGGCTCTGTGCATCATACCACAAAAATCTCACTCCTCCAGAAGAAGGCTAATACACGGAGGAGCTCTCTACCAGGCTGATGTATCCCACATGCTTTCTATCTCAGCTTGGATTTCTCCAGGCTAGACAAAAGGATCAAAGGCGGGGAGGGGCAGGGCCGGGGGGAGCTTTAATCCTCGCAGACGTGGAGAGCAGGGCAGCGGGGGCAGGGCTAGAAAGGCTCAGACGTAGCCAAATTTAAGGGCTGGTATTTATGAGCTGTGCCTAGAAATTGCCTCCGAGGATTGCAGGGCAGCTGGTGTCCCTTTCAGCTGACATTTGTAAAGGCTGGGACACAGCACAGGCATGGGCAGGAGAGGCAGATCACGGGTGGAATTGGTGGATGCAGGAGCAGGAGGTCGGTGCTGTGTGGCCCAGGTCGCCTTTTTACGGGTTTGTGTCAGATTATCTGCATGGAGCTCAGGCAGGTGTGACCCCCCCAGGGCTGAAATGCTGCTGGGATGGGAGCAAATTTAAATGCCTCCAGCCCAATCCATCTTCAAGGCACACCAGAGAGGGTCTGCTGAAGGTGTTCACCTTTCACCAGGTGAATTTCTGAGATCCTGCCATACTTTTCCAGCTCTGAGGGTGTCCTGCAGTCAGCTCTCCATTTGGATAAGTCACCTGGGAAGGAACACAAGCGGGATTCCAGCGGCAGAAAGAAGGATGTCTGCAGGAGGAGCTACCCGAGAGCAGTAATTTAAAATATATTCCAACTCGCAAATATTTGGAGGATTTTTCCAAGCATAACTCACAAGGGTTGTGCTGTGCTTGTTGAAGAACTGCACAGTGCCTTGTCTCTGAGTTTTGACTGGGAGTCATTAACACCCACTCACTAACATTTCACATTCCAGGCTCTGGGTTTTAAAGGCAGTTTCATGTATTCAGGAGACTCCAGGAAAGAGGAGAAGCTGGTGACAAATGAACATCGTTCTGGTGACACACATGCCCATCTCCCCATAACTGAACCCCAGTGAAGAAATTCTTTTTCCTGACCAAAAAACTTAGGTTTTATGCTGAGGTGCCATGTGAGGGTGAAGGATTCAGCAAGGCACTGGGTTGGGATTTCACATTCCAGGCTCTGGGTTTTAAAGGCAGTTTAACATATTCAGGAGACTCCAGGAAAGAGGAGAAGCTGGTGACAAATGAACATCGTTCTGGTGACACACATGCCCGTCTCCCCATAACTGAACCCCAGTGAAGAAATTCTTTTTCCTGGCTTCTCAGTCAACCAAAATAACCATGTTTTATGCTGAGGTGCCATGTGAGGGTGACGGATTCAGCCAGGCACTGTTGTGGCAATGTTGGGTACACTGCCAACGGGGACTGGGGAAAGACATTATTTCCTTTAAATGCCCACAAATGGCCAGGAGCTCTTGGCCTGAACTCTGAATATTTTTATGTAACAGAGGATTGCGTCCTGTGGATGTGCTGGATCATCTCCACGTTAGGATATTTCTCCTGAGTCAATTTAGGCAGACCCATCTCCAAAACGGCCACCAAACATCACAATGGGTGTCCCAAAGGTGGGGGACCTGGGTCATGTCCTGCCCAGGTTTCAGTGGGGTGTTGCCCTGCCTGGCAGCTCTGGAGTTCACTCAGCAGGTTCCACGGGGTTCTGTTGTGGCCTTTGGGCTCAGGATCTCTTCATTCCCTGGCCCTGAGAGTGAGGATCCCTTTCCATGCCCAGTGGCCACATTTGTCCTTGC
This sequence comes from Chamaea fasciata, assembly GCF_029207755.1. Lineage (NCBI taxonomy): Eukaryota > Metazoa > Chordata > Aves > Passeriformes > Sylviidae > Chamaea > Chamaea fasciata. Next base: position 151,515,258 of record NW_027094086.1, read on the forward strand.
TGGGACACCCTGGATCCAGAGAGGGTAAGGAATGGCAGCACACAAAAGTCCTGCAGATCTCCTGAACTTTGGGCTGCCTCCGACTTCCCCAACCCCTCAAACAACAGGCATCCCTCCACCCCACTTTTATATTTATATTTATATTTATATTTATATTTATATTTATATTTATATTTATATTTATATTTATATTTATATTTATATTTATATTTATATTTATATTTATATTTATATTTATATTTATATTTATATTTATATTTATAGTTTTAGTTTTAGTTTTAGTTTTATTTATTTTTTATTTTTATTTTTATTTTCATTTATTTTTCATTTATTTCATTTATTTTATATATATTTTTATATAAAATCTCTCTCTCTCTCTCTCTATATATATATATATATAAATAAATATATATATATATAATAAATATATGTATATATTTATTTATTTATATTTCATTTGTGCCCCTTTTACTGAGGACATTTTAAGAGGTTCTCTGGACCCTGGATCAGACTTGCCAAGTCCAAGAAGACAAAGACAGGGTGAAAGAGGGAAAGAGGGAAAAAGGGGAAGCGGGAAGAGAGAAAGAGGGAAAGAGGAAAAGGAGAAAAGGGAAAGAGGGAAAGGGAAAGAGAAAAAAGGGGAAAGGGGAAAGAGGGAAAGGGGTCCTGCTCCACCTCCTCCCCATCAGCCCAGCCCAGGTTTTACTGTCCCTTGCCGCTTTATTTTCCTTGCAGGAAGAGCTGGAGAGCTCCACGCACATTTTTTGTTCCCTCTGCCCCTGCCGGGGTTGGCAGGAGGGGTTGCTAAGCACTCATTGTGAGTGTTTGTACACACTCGGCGCCAGGTTACCGCCAAAATTTGGGAAAGACTCACCCTGGAGGTGACGTTTGCATGGATTCAAGGTGACTCCATGAGCAGTTTTCCAGGGGTGCAGGGAAATTCTCGCTCTTTTCAAACATCATTAGTTTTTTGGGGGTTTTTTTTTTGGGGGGGGGGTTTGAGGTTTTTTTTCAGCTAATGCCAGTATTTTTTGTTGTTCTTACACCCTGCCCTGTGACAAGACATCAGCAGGGATAGCAGGAAAATCCTGCTTGGAGAAAAAGCAGGAAGGAGCAGCGCTTTCCAGTGCTGCACATCATTAAATAAATTCATTTGCATCACCCAGGGACAGGGAGGGGGCACGGAGTAAGTTTATCCCTGAAATTCCATTTGTTTGGAAACTGGGAGCGGATGCGAACCGAGCCCCTCTCTCTCGGGTGCTCTCAGGGTGGAAGGAACCAACTCCCATCCAAACCTGACTCCAGTGCTGCTTTCCAGGGGTGGAATTAGGAAAATCCTAATTCCAGTGTCTTTAAGGGCCGGACTGGGAGATGGGAAGGGGATTTTTAGAGCACAGGCTCCCAGAGGCAGGGCAGGGCTGAGTGTGAGAGCGGTTCAGGGGAAGTCTTAAGCAGCAGGAGGGCAGAACAACAGCCCTGGTGCTGTATCCCGATCCTGCTTCAGTGGATTTACAGCTGGTTCCTTTCCTGGAATGAAAAGATTAGGATCGCTGGAGCTGCGTGTGCGTCTTCCAGCGAGGAGAAGTAGGTATGCAGCAGCTGTAAAAATAAAGAGCCCTCTCAGGCCGTCGTAGTAAAAAGGTTTGGAAGCTGTTGAAAGTGGGGTGGGGTGGGAAAATCCTCAAATTTCCTACCTTTTCTTTTTTTTTTTTTTTTTTTTTTTTTTTTGTATTGTGAATTTCAAACTTGGTTTGAAAGAAAAGAAAGAGATTTACACGAAACTGGGGGTTGGGGGGAAAGGCTTAAAATCAAGGCCTATTATTAAAGCTTAAATTATTAAATTTAATGATAAAAAAAAGCTTCTAAACTTCCTTGAACACTCTCAAAAATTGCTTTAGTTTTGTCTCTTTTGTCTGATTTTTTCCTGCCTTTCCCAAGAGCCCTGCTGGTGTTGGAGGGCCCGGCTGCGAGGAATCAAGGCCACAAAACCTGATGAGAGGAATTCCAGAGCAACTTGACAAGACTGGACTGTGGGCTTGGTCATGTGTTTGGGTCAGCCTTGTATACCAGGATCACAGGATCACAGAATCACAGAATCACAGAATCACAGAATCACAGAATGTGTAGGTTGGAGGAGACGTCCAAGATCATCGAGTCCAACCCAGCCCTAACACCTCAACTAAACCACGGCACCGAGTGCCACATCCAGTCTTTCCTTAAACACATCCAGGGATGGTGACCCCACCACCTCCCTGGGCAGACCATTCCAATACTTTATCCCTCTTTCTATGAAAAACTTCTTCCTGATATCCAACCTACATTTCTCCAGGTGCAGTTTAAGACTGTGTCCTCTCGTTCTGTCAGTTACTGCCTGGAGAAAGAGACCAACCCCCACCTGAGCACAGCCACCTTTCAGGGAGTTGTAGAGAGTGATCAGGTCACCTCTGAGTCTCCTTTTCTCCAGGATAAACCACCCCAGCTCCCTAAGCCGTTCCTCACAGGGTTTGTTCTCCATGCCCCTCATCAGCCCTGTGGCCTCCTCTGGACAGGCTCAAGTGTCTCAACATCCTTCCTAAACTGAGGGCCCAGAACTGGACGCAGCACTCAAGGTGTGGCATATCCATGATTTGGGAGCTGAAAACCCATGGGATTCATGGAGGGACAATGCAGGTGACCAGTGATTCACCTGTGACTGAACTTGTGATTCCCACCGAAAGGAACACCATCCTGTTTGGATGATTCTGTGGATCACCCAAATTGTGGAATCATGGGATCGTTAAGGTTGGAAAAACCCCCTCCAAGATCATGTCCCAGTAGTGCCATGCCCACCACTAATCCATGTCCCCAAGTGCCACATCCACAGACCATTTGGACACCCCCAGGGTTGGCTTTTATCTCACAGTGCTGGGAGATGGCACGGAGATAAACAAGACCCTTTTTTTTCTGGATTGGGATGATTGGCACCACCACAAAGTTTCCTCCCAATCCAGATCCAGAATCAGAGTATTCCTCCTACCGGCGGAGGTTCCCAGCCCATGAACTCGTGGGAATGGGATGATGCCTCTAAAGCTGCCCAGGTTTTCTTGGGATGACCAAACCATGATGGTGCCCATCACTAATTTGCTGATTTTTCTGGTGGAATTAGGTTTTTTGGAAGAGAACACACACTCCCCTCCCCCCACCTAAATGCAAATGCTTAATTCCAAGCCCCTGAATTTCCTCATTTGATACCAAAACCAGGGAGGACCTAAAGGGAAAGTAGAGTGGTTTTCTTCTCAGAGATCATTTTATGAAAATACCCCTCTTGCCTAAGAGTAAGTCAAATATGTCAATGTCTTTACACTCTGAGGTGAAATTATTAATTGTGAACTTACTGGCTTGCTTATTCTGCCTAATTTGGGGTCCCTTGGGCCTCTCCTACCTCTTTGTTGACCTCTGGATGTGCTCCTTGCTCAGGTGGACGTGGTAATTCCTTCCAGGAAGGTTCTCCTCAGTTCCAGGCTCCTCCACACGGGCAGGAGGACACCACAGCACATGGTTTTCTTCCTCTCTCCTTTGTTCCATTTATTTTCCGGGAATTGAGGCTCAAATACACATCCAGAACCTCTCCTGACTCCCAGAGACAAGTGCCATCTTCTACAAAGAAAAAATATTCCTAATAACAACACTTAAAGGAAAGCCGCCCTTGGGAAGTTTCTTCCTGTCTCGTGTCAGCAAGAAACCCGTTTATTTTGGGAATTTCCATGCTGTCCCAAAAGTCCGTGTTAAAATTCCTCATCAATCTTCTCACAATGTCATTAATCAGCGTTTATTTTAAATGCACAAGGACAATACTGGAGCTTGCAGAATTATTTGTTGTGCAAAGATTTTTCTCCCCCCCCGCCGCCCCTCTGCTTTATAACTTTTCACAGCCCCTCGCAGAATTTGTTGAGCAACCCCTGAGATTCGAGGCTGGTTTGGACTCGGTCCTAGAAAACAAGCCAAGCAGGATAAATAAAATAAAACATCTGGAAGTCTAGCCATCGGAATATCATCAGATATCCTCTGATGCTGAGGGTATCTTGTGCGTGGAAGGTAATAATCTGAAGCATTGGGCTGTTCATAACACATAACTCTCCGAAAGAATGTGGAATGAGACATGAAATAATGTTGATCTGTGTTGATTGTCTCCAAAATTTACTGTGGAAAATCATGAGGTCTGTAATGAATAGTTGGACCGCTCAAACAAATGTCCGTGCCAATAAAACCTAAACATATATTTAAAAAACAAAGATAACAGGAGTCAGTCTCGCTGAGCAGAGATGGAGGGAACAATGTGAAGGATAAACACTGCTGAAAGGGGGGAAAAAGGCAAATAAGGTTCTAATTAGGGGGAGGGACTGAATAGATTACACAGAGAAAGATAAAAGCAAGGAAACTTAATTGGAAACACAGCAGTGTGGTATCAAACAATCCAAAATATGTTATCTGGGACAAATGGGGGTTTGGATCTTTCCACAGCGAGGAAAAAGGTTGATGCTCTGGAGTTTAGGAGACAGGAAGCGAGGGGAAAAGAAAAAAAAAATATTAGTCAGGGCTGAAATCCCATTTCCCAAATTGAGAAAGGCCATGCAGCCCTTCCTCCATGTGGAAAACTGCAACTTCTTCCTCAATCCTCATGGAAATACAAGAGTGATGTTCAGTGTCCAAGGTTTCATCAAAGACCTGCTCTTCCTTCAGGTCTTGCAGCGCTGGTGGAGACAGAACCCAAAGTTCAGCCTGGCCATTGTCATCTCTCCATGGTGGCCCATGGACAGAGAGCATTTCCCTGAATTTGGGGATGTTAAATTTGGATTTCACGGTGTGGGAGCAGGACAGACAAGTGGGTGTTGGTTAAAATAGGATGGAGAGAGGCTTCATGTTCAGTTTGGGGTGGTGTCTGAACAGGCACCTTATCAAGGCCTTTGAGGCTCCTTTTGGGATCCAACCCTAAACCCAGGTTCTGAGGAAGGATGGACGACTGAAGGAGCAGGAAATGGCTCTCCTGAGATTTTGGCACCCACGTTTATCTTATGTGCTGCACCTGGAGGCTGGAATATGTTTGCTTTCTGGAATATGCTTGTTCTCTGGAATATGCTTGTTCTCTGGAATATGTAAATTCTCTGGAATATGTTTGCTCTCTGGAATACGTTTGTTCTCTGGAATATGTTCTCTGGAATATGCTTGTTCTCTGGAATATGTAAATTCTCTGGAATATGTTTGTTCTCTGGAATATGTTTGTTCTCTGGAATATGTTTGCTCTCTGGAATATGTTTGTTCTCTGGAATATGTTTGCCCTCTGGAATATGTTTGTTCTCTGGAAGATGTTTGTTCAACCCCCAGAGCTCTGTGGAATTTTACTCCGTGGTGTCCTCATTGTCAGTTTCAGAATAAAAAGCACAAAAATTAAAGAGGCCCATTCTTCTCTAAATTGTTCATATTTAAAGAGAAGATATTAGATCCTGGAAAACTCTCTGGTTAAAATGAAATCACTTTCTGTCTCCCATGTTGTGATTTCCTTGAATTGAGGCTCCAGCTTTGAGTTTTGATCCACTGAGGGTGAGCAGAGGTCCACGAGACCCTCCAGGTGCCCGAGTCCCACAGCTGTGGCTTCTTCCTCTGAAGGGACGCGCACAGCTTTGGAAAAGTTGTGCAAAAACCCAGAAAATCCCTTTTCCAAATGGCTCTGGGCAGGATTGGTCTGGATGCTCTGCACACTCCCCCCTTGCCCAGGATGCTCCTCATGGATTTGGCTGCTCCCTTTCCAGCCAACACTGCCAGCAGTGCCAGCTCCTCGGGAATTTCCAACACAGGCATATTTGTGGTTATTTCTCCTTATTCCACAGGGCCTTGCTCAGCAGCACTTGGGACACGTTGGCCTCGTGGATTTCTGGCAGGAGGCTGGAGAGCTGTGATCCCTCTAGGATCAGCCTGTCTGTCTGTCTGTCTGTCAATTCTGTCTGTGTTTTGAAGAAGCCCAGCTGTGCCTGGGGTGGGCAATCTGCCTTTCCCTCTCAGGGATGCCCATATCCAAAGGCCCATCCCCTCTCTGAGAAGCAGCTGCCCCTGGTTTTCCTGATTTTACTTTTATTTCAGTGAAGAGGACCGCGGGATCATCTTTGCCACGGGTCCCCTTCAACCTGCTCCATTGGATAACTTAGTTTGGTCCTGGAGAGAAGCTGCATTTTTAATCTTTTAAAAAGGAAGTGCATTCAAAATTGTGAGCGTGGCCTTCTCCTCTGCTCTGCTATTCATAGCAGAAGTGTCACAGATGCTTTTCACTCTTTCCCCACTCTTCGTTTTCCCCCCCTGAATCCTGAGGAATAAACAGACAAAAAGAGGACAATCTTAGCCTTCCCTACTGTGTTTTTGAGGGTCAGTGAATAATTAAAACTTCCCCGCACAGTTCACTGCACCTCTGGGGTTGTAAAAAGACCTGATTAATAATGTGGAAACAAATGTTCACTGTTCTGTTCACCCCGTGATGGCACCAAGTGACCCAACCACTCCAGAACTGACCAAAAAAACCACAAAAAACCACAAAAACCCCAACGAGCCAATGGGGAAACATCCCTAAATAAGGAGAGAAAAGACGGGTTCTAAAAATGAACGATGCCTCATCTCAGCATGTGGGAAAATTCTGAGGTTACTGCTGGGGGCCAAAATATAAAAAGCAGCTCTCCATATGTTCTCTTGATAGATCTGAAGCCGTGGTTGAGGTTTGCAGCTCAGATATGGAGTGATACAGTCACAGAAAAATTTGGCACGGCAGCCGAGGGTCAGGAGCGGCGACGCAGACGCAAATGGAAATTCGGGAGGTAGGACAAAGGTTAGGGAGCAGCAAAGGGATCAAACAGCCTCAGGAGCAAGATCCCGAATGCAACGTCTGCAGTGACTCATCCACGCACTGCTCCCGGCAGGATATGGGATGGAGTTTGTCTTTAGGGTTTATCCAAAAATTCATCCACGGAGAGGGTGGTCAAGCGTTGGATGAGGCTGCCCAGGGAAGTGGTGGAATCGCTGTCCTTGGAAGTGTTCAAAACATTTCTAAGATTTGAAGATCTAAAGACCTTTAGATCTAAGACATAAATCATTTTCCAAAAAATGATTTATTGGTGGATGTGGCAGGGCCGGAGCAAAGGTTGGACTCGATGATCTGGGTGGTCCTGTCCAACCTTCCTGACTCCATGGTTGTCCCCTCATGGCTTAGCCTCTCCAGGCTGAGTTTTCCTGGATTCCTGGTGGGAACTGATTTGCCGGGATCCCTCCAAATCCCTGAATGTGGGAATCTCAGTCACCTGCACTGATTGTCTCCCTTCTTTCCCATTTCCAGGACAACGCCTCCTTTCCTCCCCATTCCCAGGACAACTTTTCCCTGGGAGCCAGACCATAGCAGAGGGAAATTCAGCTCAGAGGAGGCTCCAGCTCACCTTGTCCAACCTCCTGCTCAAGGCAGGGTCAGAGATAAGGAGAACTCACAGTCAGTGAGAGGTTGGGTGGATGAGCTCTCACCCCTCACACCCAGTTTTTGTGAAAGCGATGCCTGAAATTTTAACTTTCACGATTTTCAGACTCTGTGCTGCCCAGGGGTGCAGCTCTGAGCTCACAGTCAGTGTCACTCAGCTCTCTGCACACAGCAGGGACACTAAACAAATCCTTCTCCTGCTGCACACCAAGGACAACTGGCACAAGTGTTCAGGCCCAAAAGCACAAACAACGGTGGCTGAAGGGAGGAAACAAGAAGGATGGGACTGCATCACCTGCAGCTGGGATTGGACAATTCAACCCCACGATGCAAATGGACCAAAACTTATTAAAGTGTCAGACCTGGTGACCATTTTGTGTCCATCTTGTGACCATTTTGTGTCCACCTTGGGTGTAGCCCTGGCCAGGCTCTTGTCCTGCCCAAGATGTGTATCTTAAAGGCCTTTTAATAAATATCCCCTTTATTCTGCAGCTCTGTCCAGCCTCTGTTCCAGCTCAGACTTCCCAAGGCATTGAAAGGACAAATGAAAAAGGACAAAAGAAAAGATTTCTCATCATCTGGCGTTGAAGGACGGCCTTTCATGCACCGAGCAGGGTGGCAGCCCACTTGTCACCCCCAGCCCTGGCACAAGCGATGATGTCAGGCTGGCAGAATTCCTGTGGACTTCTGGAAAAGCCACTCCTTTCAAAACGGCCCAAAGCTGTGAAGAAGAGCCCTTGTTTCTCTACTTCCAGGGATTCTGGATTCAGCATTGCTCACCCTTTACACGGAATGAAATCCAAAGTTGGAATTCGGGGAGCAGAATGACTAAATTAGAGTTGGAGAACAGAGCTGGTGCTGAAGACAACACCAGGTAAGTCTGCCTGCTCTAGGAATTGGTTTCAGAGTCTCCACTGCCACAAAATTACTCTTTTTTTGTGGCTTACTGCACCATCTGAAGTGTGCAATGGCATCATCCTCATTCTCCAAGTGAGAACTGGGATCGGTATAAAGGAAAGACAAAGTGTAATGTTCATTTCAGTCAATATCACCCATCTAAAATGAGATGTATAAATTACATTTTTATATTTTTTTTCCTTTAGAGAGAAAATTTTCTGATTCCACAGGATCCTGTCATAAATGAACTCGTGTCAGAGGATCATTCTGAGGATTAGGAATGGGAGAGGGGTGAATCAAAGTAAGCTAAATTCTTCATTTCAGAATATTACCTCTTCTTTGCAAGCCTGTTTTGCTGAGAATTCTTTTTTTCCAACATTAAAGCAGTAATTTACTCAGTGATAACCACAACAGAAACCCCCAAATTAGTTAATTATTAGGCCTTGGACACTCCAGGTTCTGATATAAACTAATTTTCCCCTTTGAAGCCTGTAATTTTTGTTCTCTGCTCTTGATCACAGGCTTCTCACTGGGAGCAGATGAGGCTTCAGATTTAGTTACCAGGCTTAGTGTGATGGGTGCCCTTAATGACTCCTGCTCAGTGATTTTTCCAACTTTGTTAACTCCACTTGACGTCCCGACCTGCTTCGCCCAGGTCCACGGAGCTGCCACGTCTCCTTAGATGCCTGCCTTTGCAGAGAGAGAATTCCCTGAGGCTGAGTTATCAGCTGGCTTTCATCTCATTTCGAATTTTTTATTAATTCTTTTCTTTCCCCCCCCCCCCTTCCCCCGCCTTTGCTTTCCTGGGCTTTTGTTTAGATCCGGAGAAATCAATAAATATCCCAGCAAAAGGCGTTCCTGGAAGGTTGGGGTGCGTGGAGCCACAGGAGCCATTAAAAGTGTCTGCAGGGCACAGTTCCCAGGCCCTGCGTGTGGGGGGTGGGATTCCTCTCATTTTAATATCAGATGTCTGAAAATTATTGAAGTCTGTGCAAGTCACTCAATTCTGCCTTTACGGCCTCCAGACACCCCTTCCCTCCCCGGCCTCCAGGTTCAATTTCATCCAAGGCCTCTATAAAGCTGTTTAAAAGAAAAAAAAAAAATAATAAAAGAAAAGCCAACCAACCAAAACACCCCCCAAAATGGGTTTTCCTTCGCAGCAGGTAGAATTTGAAGGCTGTCAGACGGGGCTAAGCATCTCAGGGATTTTTAAAATCTATTTTGCTTCCAGCTGCTCTCTCCTCTCCTAAGTTTTCCTCGCCAGAGACTCTCTTAACCCCGGCCCATTACAGCTGACTTGAAGCCCTGCAAGTCAAATAAAGAGCAGCTACACTTTCAGCAAAGTAGGGTCAGCCCTGGTTTAATTCAAAAAATGGAAAGCCAGGTGCTTTAAGTGCACTTTGCAAGAGAGGGGGTTAAGTTACAAAAATAAACTTCCTTGCGCTGGCACAGGCTCGTGGAGCAGGAGCAAAAGAAAAATTATGCTCATCCAATTCTATACAGCTTGGCAGGAGATGGGAAAAGCAGAGCAGGGTTTCTAGGAAAGCTCAGGGAAAGTCACTGCTTAGAAAGCTGATCTGGTGAATTTTGCTTTTTTTTTTTACCATTTCTTTTTTTCCTGGATTCTCACAAAACCACACAGTCCAGGAGGGATTGACTTCAGTGCCTGCCACAGAGCACAGGTCCAGAAAGAAGCTTTGTGTGAATCAGATGATTCTGTGTGCACTCAGCGTTTCTGTGACCCTGTCTGAGCAGATAAAAAAGAAAGTCCCAAAGTGCCAAGAGCACCAAAATCCTCTCAGAAGTTCCAGCCATGTGCACAGCCAGACTCAGCTCATGTCTTTATCTGCACTGGCAGTTAAAAAAACATTTAAGTTATGACCTTAAAATGAGAGTCAGGTCCCTCCAGATGGAAAAGATTGGAAAGGTTCCGCCTTGGAAAGACAAGGATGGGATTTGGAGGTGTGAAACTCATCCCGTTCCACTTTTCTCTCAAACTCTTCTCATCCTGCAAAGCACCTGGGCCTTCTCCAGGTGTCCATGATCCTGGTTTTCCAGGAGCACTCATCCAGATCCCTGCTCCTGCTTTCCCAAGGAATTTGGTGCACACTGATAAAGAGGGTTGGGATCTGTTACAGTTCTGGTTTCTTTTTCTCTGCCGAGGTCAGGATTAAGATATGGGAAATGTAGATTTCAAGTCTGGACTTGGAGGTTTATCGTTTCTTATTTATTTAGTCTCACGAGCTGTGAGCTCCCACTAACAAGTTAGAAAAACGAGGTAGAATGGAGCATTTCTCCATCTCTACCAGGTCTTCTCAAGGGCAACCTGTCCAATTATGAGACAGCACCTAAATTATTCTTATTTTAAACACAATAACTAATTCCTTGAAGTCTGCAATGCAGACTCCATCAACCAGTTACAGAAAACCACCCAAACCCATGAAGAAGAAGAAGGAAGAAGAAGGTGAAGAAGGACTCAGACAACACCCAAAGCCCTCCATCTTGACTCAAATGCATTACTGTACACCAAAACCTCAAAATCTAAATTTCCAGATTTCCAACAGGGATCCTTGTGGTATTTTGCTTCACTGCTAGATGATTGGGCTGGGACTTTTCCTCTGGCACAGGCATTAACTGATCCTCTGGAGCAGGTGAAATCAAGGGGGGACAAGGATTCCTTGAGCAATTTTTTTCCATGGTGAGCCCATCAGCAAAATGGAAACTCACAGAGAATTAGTTCACGGATGTTCGAAATTCGGGAAAAAAGTACAATGTGAAAAAATCAGTAAGTGCTGATGTTTAAAGGTAGCTCTGAACAAAAATAGAACTGTTGGCGTTTTGGTTTTCAGGAGCATCTCAGATGGTGTTGGACTCCTTTGTTTGGGAAAGGGAATAAAGACCTTCAATCACTGTGACCGGATGGAGAAAAGGAAAATGACTCTCCCTTTAAAAAAGCCGGAAGGTTTTTTAAAAAATTGAAAATTGTTCCAACATTTTGAAGGTGTGACCATGCCCTCAATCCTACTGGGAAGATGGAGCAGTAATCACATGATTTTTTTCACTTGCATACTCAACATAATGAAGGAAAAAACAAGCTAAGATCACGTGGATACAACCAAAATGGGGAAATCCAGGGACTGCAGGAGTTTCTGTCCCAGTCTTTGCCTGGAGGGATTTTTAGGCATCCCTCACTCTGGAAGACAAGTAAATAGGAGGAAACATCAGGCTTCTTTTAAAAAGAAAATAAATCCTTAATCCTCAGAGGTGCAGAAGAAACCTTGAAGAGGCAAAATGGAAAGATTTTCAGTACGAGAAGGCAAATAAAGAGGCTACATTTATTTTTTTGCAGAAGCCTGATGAAGTTTCAGCCCATAATAAGCCCAGGGTGGGAGGGGGGAAGGCAGTGAGAGGGGCTGACTCATGTTTTTTGAATGTTCGGGGTTAGCACCAGTGCGCTTGGCGAATTCTTCTGTGTACTTAATACGTGTGAAGGAAATTATAATTGGTCCATAGATGATTTGTTAACTAAAAATAGGGGCTAAAGCTGTAAAAATATTTGTAACATAAAATTTCAGCAGCTCTTCATCATTCTGTAGCGCTTTTTTTTTTTTTTTTTCCTTCCCCAAACACGTTGCGAACTGCAGGGTCTCTAAACACCTCTCCGGGGTAATTTATTGGCGAGCTGATGGCAGAGCTGAAGATGAATTTCAGCACTTGGGGTGAGCTCTGCAAAGGCAGCTGAGCCAGACGAGGACCTACCAAGGTAGTGGAGCAACTGCTCTTCCATCACAAGGTGGAATTCCCTCGCTGACCTCGGTGTTGTCACCCTGCCAGTACCTTGGGTGCAATCAGGAATTTGTATTTCTGGATGAGGGTGCAGCAGCTGAGGTTTGGCTCTCTGAACAATCTCCCCTTGGTGGTTGAAAATGTCCCCAAAACCACAACTCAAATCATCCCAGGATTTGCCTATTATTTGTTGTTATCTTTCCAGCCCTAATTTTTCGTGTTGTTTCTGTATTTTGAACAACTTTCTGCCCATGTTTGGCTACTTCTTCCTTTGAAAAAAACAGCAAACCCCCCCCCCCCCCCTTTCTTGACACCTCTTTCTCATGCAGCCTGAACAGGAATGTTCCCAGATGTCCTCAGCGAGCTTTGCATGAGAGAAGAGCCCGGAGTGAGTCAGCCCTGTGTGGTCTCGCTCTTTACGTGGCACCTCACCTCATTTTTTTGGGTACACGTAGGGAAAAGTCACAGGGCGAAGCTGGAATTGATTGAAAGTCCAGTTGGACTTGGTGGAAAAATTCCTCTCCTGACCTTCCCGAGCTTTGGCTGCTTTCCAGGCTCATGATGTTCACACCTCCTTAATGCAACCCCCGGCACTTGAGTCACGTTGAGCTGGGGCGGGGGAAATGTCAGGTAATGTGGCCTCAGCAGCCACTCCGGAGGGGAATCGGCCTTTTCCAGCTCTGCCACACTCCAGCCCGGAGTTTATGACGTGATCCTTGTCCCAGTGCATCCCAACAGAGTGGCGAAAATCTGCTCTGCACGCCATGGGCAGCCGGCGGGACGTGAGCTGCCCCCGACACCTCGCCCTTGACCTCAGCCTTGCTCCTGCTCCTCTCCACCAGCTCTGCCCCCTTCCCAGCCATCCTCCCCCCTCCTCTTCCTCTCCCCAATCCCATGACAGCTCCGTGGCCGGCTCCAAAAATCTGTCAGCTGGAGTTCCTGCTCCCTGAAATTATGGGAGATGTTTTGCGGAACGGCCGAGGCCTGCTCAGTGTTACCTCCCTGTCACTTCTCGTTTGCCCTTTATTAATGGGTGGATGAACTTGAGCAAATCCCACAAATTCCTCTGCTTTCCTCTTTTTGCCATCCCATCTCATCCCTCTTTGTGCTGCTCTGCACCTCTCACCCTTCTCTCCCCCTTCAAGCCCAAGTCAAAAATCAAGATTAAAACTACTGTCCCTTAACCGGTTTTCACGTGTGTGAAAACAACCTCAACATCAGCCTTGGCATATTCCTTCTTTCAGGAGTAGGGAGCTTGGGAGGGAATTTGTCTGGCAGTGGGAGCGCACTGGTAACAGCCAGGTAATTTCATTTTTACCGTCAGTCTCCACGATGAGGTCATGGAGGAGAAAAGCTGAAGAAATCCTCGTCCCCCTTGCTGTCACCTATTCCAGAGCGGATGCTTGCACCAGAGAGAAGGCACAGCCTCCACATCCAGCATTCAGAAACGGAATTTTTTCCCCTTAGGGGAAATTCTCCTGCTTGAAGGCACTGGAATGAATTACAGGACACATCTTTGCTCAGGATGAAACCAGCAGTGACATGGATCCACGTGACATGACAAGGGTGTTGGAACCCTGAGAGTTTTGGGCTTTCTCTGTGCTGACAGGCACTGACCCTCAAGAAAACCCTACATTTGACCTGAGACCATGGAAAAGGCTCCCAAAATCGAGTGACAGCACTGGGATTGTGGCTGTGTAGTTTGGATAGAAGTGTGTGATATCACAGGGTGGAAAACTTTGACTTTATGGGTTTAGAATACAGTAATAGATATATAAAGCAAGATGGAGGATTCAGGGCAGAGGCTGAGTCCTTTTTCACCTTCTTCTTCATGGGTCTGGGTGGGGTTTTGTAATTGGGTAGGGAAATCAACATTGAAATCCACGGGTGGTTGGTTATTGTGTTAAAAGTAAAAATAATTTAGGTGTCATCTCATAATTGGACAATTTATGCTTAAGAGACCTACCAGGCATCCCCTGGTAAGACAGGGAGGGAATGGATGGATAATTACCTGGAGAAGTGAAAGTTGGCTTTGTGGGTTTTTAATCTCCTTTTTTACTTGTTAGAGCTGGGATTAATTGCACTAGCGACGTTGTTTCGTCTTTGGACTCAGATGCTTATTAATTCTTATCTACGTTACAGTCTCACAAGCTGTGAGTTCCAGCTAGCAAACTGAAAAATGGCTCTGTCTCTATCTCTTTACAAGGTCTCTTCAGTATAAATCATCCAACCATAAAATGACACCCAAATTATTTTTACTTTTCACCCAATAACCAACCACCCGTGGTCTGCAATGCGGATTTTTTACCCAATTACAAAATCCCACCCAGCCCGTGGAGGAGAAGGTGAAAAAGAAGGACTCAGCCTCCACCCTAAAACCTCCATCTTGCTTTATATCTATTTATTCTAAACCCATAAACCCTAAGTTTTCCACCCTGTGACGTCACACACTTCTATTCCAACTCCATACCCACAATCCCAGCGCTGTCACTCAATTTTGGGAGCCTTTTCCACAGCCTCAGGTCAGATGCAGTGTTTTCTTGGGGGTCAGTGCCTGCCAGCACAGAAAGTCTGGAATTCTCAGTGCCCAGGGTTCCGACACTGCTCAGCCTGTGAGGGATTGTTGGGGTTTTTGGAATCTGAGCTTATTGGATGCATGTGATGAAGGGCTTAAAAAAAAATCCATTGGATCTCATTGTTGAATTTATAAGGGTTTGATAACTCACCTGGGTAAAAATCAGACCTCGGTGATCCTTGTGGGTCCCTCCCAGCTCAGGAGATTCTGTGATTCAATGACTGCCTCGACAACATGGCTGCTAAAAGTTCAATTAATTATTTCCTTCATCCAAACCAAGAAAAGCTTCAGTTTTTCTGGCACTAATGTGACATTTTTTTTCTGTAATTAAGGACCTCTCTCTACTTCAATGAGGGGACTTAAGCATGGGCTTAACCTGCAGCTCATTTTCAGGTGCTTTGCTGAACTAAGACCTTGATATCAATTGTTTTTCTGCTTCCCCTCATCATCTCTCACTCCTTTCCTCATCTGCTCCTTCTGATCTCACCTTGGTTTGTATAAATAAATCCTAAATCCATGTCCTTTTTTGTCCTACAGACAATTGTTTATGTTGAACCAGTTTTGCTGTTTTTTTAGAGTTGAAGGCACCCTGAAAGATCCAGGGGCAGAAACCCATAGCTCAGTGGATTAAAACCAACATGTGGATGGATACAGTTAAATTTACATGAATTAACTGCACTTCTCAACTGTTCTCCTGCGTTTTGCCCCCCCACCTGCTGCTCCTCTGTTAAATAAAAACATTATCTTGGTTCACACTGTTTAAATTTGCTTCTAGGCTGACAGAGAACTGAGGTGAGTTGTGCTTGGCAAAGCAAAATATTGCAAAGATTGCTGAAAACTGTGATTTCCATGTGATTTTGTTTGTATTTTGCCCTCACAGGTGAATTCAACCCAGGTCTATAAATGAGGTTAGTCAAATTTAAACTCCTAACTACTTTATCAGTGAAGTGGCAAATTTGCTGGGACTGTTTCCTGAAGACTTTTGTTTTCTTTTCCCCACTTGTGCTGAGAGTTTGGACATTGTTTTTTCTGTAGAAAGGCCACTTCCAGCTGGAACAGCTCCAAACTTTGCTAAAATATAAATTTGTTTAAATTACTTCTACAGAAAAAGAAATAATAAAAATAATTAAAATAAAATATCAAAAATTTATCATTAATAAAAAAAACTAAATAAATACTTATTTTAAAAATAAATTATTAGTTTTAGTTATTATTAAAACAGGTATATTTATTTTAATAATAAATATAAAAATCATTTTGTTTTTTATTAAAATGAGTAAATATTTTTTTATTTATAAAAATAATAAAAGAACAGGACGTTGATCAAAATTTTGTTTCTTGGGCTTCATTAACAGCTTTGCCGAGAATTCTCTCTAACTTGGGAATGCGATGTTACCTCTTTTACCTTATTTATGAATTGAAGGAAAATAATAAAAATGCTCCCTTTGTCTCATCTCTGTGCACTGACCGCTCTGCACTGATTTGTACAGGTTTAATAATAACTGTCTGTAATTAAGTGTCACTTAAGGGTCCCTTTATCAAGGCAGAATAGTGCACACATTTATATTTATATATATATACATATAAGAATCCGGCCTTTCATCTTTTGCTGCCTTGATCTGTAGTGACCGTGATAATTCTTGCTTTGTGCCTGAGCTCTTTGATCCAGGGAGATTTCCAGCTCCATCACTTTTTGGGAGTCCCTGGCTGAGTGAGGACTTTGTTCTCTGTTGGGCCCACCACAACATTCCCTATTCCCTAAAAAACAGCAGATGTCCCAGCTCTCGCTGTAAGGTAGGGCTGGAACCACCCCCGGTACACTCAGTGCCCAAAATTCAATGGGTTCCCCTCGGAAAAAGGCAATTAAAATTATATATTATTGACAGGGTTTGGGGTTTTGCCCCCCGGGTTATTTTCTGAAAGCTGCCAGAGAACAGAGCGAGCCCTTTCCTTTCCGACTCCTCTGTCACACTCGTATTTCTGCACAGATGGACACACACAGAATTGCAAGGCTGGGACTCGCCTTCAGCAGAAAATTGAGCTCTGCTCACTTGGATTTTTTTTTTTTTTGTGTGTGAACGTGAACCAGAAGGAAGAACCACTTTTGCTTTCCTACAGAATTTAAATCATGTTTGGGATAGAGGGAGAAGGACCCCCAATGGAGGAATGAAGGGTGGGTGTCACCGTAGGTCAGCGTTACAAAATAATTATATAAATTTAATAATAGAAAATACTTTTTCAGCTCCAAAATCATGCTCCAGGCTCCATCAGCTGCCCTGCCTGCACTCAAATCCCTGCTGCCATCAAATCCCAAGGTTCAGATGAAGTGTCCTGGTGCAGGTCCATCTCTTTTTCCTTTTCCAGAGCCATGATGCTGCTGAAGTGAATTGGCCAAAGATTAAAAAATCACCAGCTTGCTTTTTAAATATTTTCCTGTATTTTTGCCCCTCACCTTCCAGAATATGGAATAATAATTAAAATACACCAAAACAAGGAAAAGAAAAGCAGGCTAAGCAGAAACTACGTTTTACTTCCTAATTTCTAGCTGCCAAAATTATGGTGCCATTTAGAGAGAGAAGAAAAGGATGGAAATCACTTTTTTTCTGTGAGTTTTCACCAACTTAAACTGATTTTTTTTTTTTCCAAGTAGTTGGTACCACGAGACCCAGCATGAGACACAGTGATGCTGAAAATCACTTTGATGTGCAGGTGACAGGATTTGGCCTGAGCTCGTGGTTAAATCCCAGCAGCCTGATACAAACCCTAAATAATTATAGGTTAAACCATATCTGGAAACCTTTTGGCCACAGACGGGTTTGTGCCTCGCTGACTCAGTGACGAGAGGGAAACCAGCCCTGTGCTGCCCCGGATTTCCACCTCTGAGGGTTTCACCTGCCTCACTGGGAGACTGAGAGGCAGCTCCAACAATCCCAGGCTTCTGACAGACCCTTTTCTCCTGGGAAAGGTTTCTCCAGCCTCTTTTCTCTTGGGGAGGGTCTCTCCAGTCTTTTTTTCTCCTGGGAAAGGTTTCTCCAGTCCCTTTTCTTCTGGGAAGGGTTTCTCAGTCCCTTTTCTCCTGGGGAAGGTTTCTCCAGTCCCTTTTCTCATGGAGAGGATTTCTCCAGCCCCTTTTCTCCTGGAACTCAGCAGCTTTTCTGGGGAGGGTCTCTCCAGCCCCTTCTCTCCTGGAGAGGGCTTCTCCAGCCCCTTTTCTCCTGGAACTCAGTACCTTTCCTCAAAGGAGTTTCTCCAGCCCCTTTTCTCCCAGGAAGGTTTCTCCAGCCCCTCTACTCCTGGAACTCAGGATCTTTCCCGGGGAGAGTCTTTCCAGTTCCTTTTCTCTTGGGGAGGGTCTCTCCAGGCCCTTTTCTCCTGGAGAGGATTTCTCCAGCCCCTTTTCTCCAGGAACTCAGCAGCTTTTCCGGGGAGGGTCTCTCCAGCCCCTTTTCTCCTGGAACTCGGCAGCTTTCCTGGGGAGGGTCTCTCCAGCCCCTTTTCTCCTGGAACTTGGCAGCTTTTCTGGGGAGGGTCTCTCCAGCCCCTTTTCTCCTGGAACTCGGCAGCTTTCCTGGGGAGGGTCTCTCCAGCCCCTTTTCTCCTGGAACTCGGCAGCTTTCCCGGGGAGGGTCTCTCCAGCCCCTTTTCTCCTGGAACTCGGCAGCTTTCCCGGGGAGGGTCTCTCCGGGCCTGTCTCGCTGCTGTAAGCCGAGCCAGTCGGGCAGGAGGTTTTAGCCGGCCTGAGGAATTCGGAGGAAGGGTTCCTAAGCCTCTCAGTGCCTAAGCCGTGCGAGCATATGGCCATAAATCCCATAAGCTCGGGCACTTAGTGGTGATACAATAGCGCTGGACGGACTCCTCGGGATAATGCGGCTCTGACGGGACGGGGATGCCTCGAGGGCGGCTTTGCTGTCTCAGGAAAAGCGGTGAATATCTACTTTCCACACAGCAATTCCTCTGGGCAGCCGCTTTTTGGAGCTCTCGGCATCCTCTGCCAGGAGGAGATTTGGGCAGAGCAGTCCCGGTGTCCCCAGGGCACAGCTGAGCTTTCGCCTCGCCTTCCCCTCTCATCCCTTGGCTGAGGATGAGGAGAGTCTGTCCAGCCTCCTCAGCCCTCCCATTCCAGAGACTCAAAGAATCTGCCACAGAGAATCAGAGGGATCACAGAATATCCTGGGCTGGACGGGACACACAGGGGTCATCCAGTCCAGCTCCTGACCCTGCCCTGGGATCATCCAGTCCAACTCCTGACCCTGCCCTGGGATCATCCAGTCCAACCCCTGACCCTGCACTGGGATCATCCAGTCCAACCCCTGACCCTGCACTGGGATCATCCAGTCCAACTCCTGACCCTGCCCTGGGATCATCCAGTCCAACCCCTGACCCTGCACTGGGATCATCCAGTCCAACCCCTGATCCTGCACTGGGATCATCCAGTCCAACTCCTGACCCTGCACTGGGATCATCCAGTCCTGACCCTGACCCTGCCCTGGGATCACCCAGTCCTGACCCTGATCCTGCCCTGGGATCATCCAGTCCAACCCCTGACCCTGCCCTGGGATCATCCAGTCCTGACCCTGCACAGGGGTCATCCAGTCCAGCTCCTGACCCTGCACAGGGATCATCCAGTCCAACCCCTGACCCTGCACTGGGATCATCCAGTCCTGACCCTGACCTTGCACTGGGATCATCCAGTCCTGACCCTGACCCTGCACTGGGATCATCCAGTCCTGACCCTGACCCTGCACTGGGGTCATCCAGTCCAACTGCTGCACTGGGATCATCCCGGAAATCCCATCCTGTGCCTGACAGCGTTGTCCAAACACTCCTGGAGCTCTGGAAGCTTTGGGAACGTGCCCATTCCCTGCAGGCCGCGATACTTAGGCTTTGTGTTTTGCGTTGAGCATCACCATCCCAAAACGTCAGCCCCTCGTGCCAAACTCAAGACACCATAAAGGATTTTTTTTTTTTCTCCGATTCACTTCTATTTGGTGACAAGCCGACCGCTGAGCAGCACCACCCCCTTCCTCCTCCCCTCTCAGATGTCCCGGGGCTGAAGGGGCTAATCCTTTACATTAACCAGCCCATTAACCATTGTGCCTGTAAAAACACCCAGCCTGTCACAATGACTCCTGGCTCTGCTCCCTCCTGTCCGTCAACTTGATGGAAGATAATGTGTAAGGGGATAGCTCGGCCGCTGCGTGCTGTTGACACCGGGAAGAAAGATGCCGGGGCTGAAAGTGCCACTCAGGTTACAGATGAGCTGGAAAATCCCCCCCCCACCCCGCTCCCGAGAGTGGTGACAGCTTTGTACACAAACTCCTGCTGCCCGCCGGGGCTGCGGCTCTGCGGGGCTGGGCAGGCGGGGACAGGGCTGGGGGATGCTGCTGGAGGGCAGCTGGGTCGGCTCCTTCTGAACCTTGGTGTCGGAGCTTGAGTTATCAGCTGAAGGGAAATCAAACGGGGGGATCTGCTGAAGAGAAATCAAACGGGGGGATCTGCTCACTTTCCTTTTTGGGCTGGGCAGCACAAGGGGCACTGGAGGAGTTGGATGTACAACGCTGTGGTGGCCGTGAGTTGCTCTTGCAAACACTCCAGGCTGTGGTGGGTAATTCCTAAAAACCTTCCCACTCTGTTGCCAGATTTTTGGCATCCCAGCAGTGTCCCATCCAGGATACCAGCACTCCACTCCCCACTGCTTTGCCTCACAGCAAGAGTTTTATAAATACTTCAAGGCAAGGCTTCAATATTAACCTTTTTTCTTTTTTTCTTTTTTTAAACTTTGCTAGCTGGGTCATCTCTTTTTAAACGTTGTTGGAGCATGAGTGGAATAAATTATCAGCTGAAGAGAAATCAAACAGGGGGATCTGTTCACTTTCCTTTTTGGGCTGGGCAGAGAGAGCAGTTGGATGCACAAGAGCCTCGTGGTGGCCATGAGTTGCTCTTGCAAACACTCCAGGCTGTGGTGGATAACTCCTAAAAGCCATCTCTGGGATGTGTGGCACTCTGCTGCCACAATTTTGGCATCCAAGGCATCAGGACCAGCATTGTCCCTCCCTGGGGCAAGCCTTGCCTTGTCCTCTCACTCTGACACCAGCACTCCACTGCTTCTCCTCACACCAGGAGTTTTATGAATGCTTCGAGGCAAGGCTTCAATATTAACTTTTTTTTTTTTTTAACTTTGCCCCCCAAAACCGTGTTTTTCTGATTTATTTTTTTTCCATGGGAAAAGGCTAAAAAGTCAGCTTCCAACCTGCGGTGGCTCAGCCCGAAGCAGAACATTTCAGTTTTATCAGCTGGCACGAAGGGATCTGTTTCAAATCATTTTTGACAGCATATTAAGCTGCATTTCTATCCCAGCTTGAAACTGGCCCGCCCATTGTCATTCCCTCTCTCTGGAAACTACTCGCTTTTCTCCCTCTGAAACCCAGGTGAAAGAGCTGAGTGAGGGGGAATCACAGGGACACGAACTTGGCTCAGAGGAGGACAAAAAAAAAAAGAGGGGCTTGGGTTTTCAGAATGTGGATCCAACAAAGGAGCAGTTTGATTTTTTCGCTTGATCTGGGAACGGCCCGTGCAGCCAGGTCGGATAAATTGAAACACAACACTGCAGAAATCCTGCACGTCCCTCGTTCACCAGCAGGCACGGCCAGACTTCGCCGTTGGCTGTGACATTCCATGGAACAGCACAGAATATGGAATCAAGGCCTCTGAGTACTCCAGGGTTTCCTAGGAAGGACGCAACAAGTTGGGATTGGGTGCAGTTCTTAGAACGGAGGCTGACAGAATTCATATTCACTGGAATATTAGAAAATTGTCGAAATGGAAAAAAAAAATCGACCAAAACTGTCTTCGTATTTTTTTCCATGCACAACAATTCACTGCTGATGCAGCAACTCCTCTTACAAAGGCAGAGAATGGAGCGATAGAAAATTATCATTGGTTTTCCTGGATAATCTGTGGCTACCACAGCACTGGAAATGCTCAAGGTCAGGTTGGACAGGGCTTGGAGCAACATGGAGTAATGGAAGCTGTCCCCTGCCCAGGCCAGGGGCTGGAACAAGAGTTTTCAGGTCCCTTTCAATCCTAACCACCCCATGATCCTGGTTCTAAGATTTAGGGAGTCTGGGGACTGTTGTGGGATACGGGGGCAGAATTTGAGGTCTAAACTTTCTCCAAGGAAATAGCTGTGTGTAATGAATGCTCCCCTCGATGATTATGTAAAATTCTTTTTCCAGTGGTTCTCGTAAAAATAAAAGGGACTGTTGGTAGATCTCTGATTACCTAAGCCAGGATGTCTCTGTCAAGCTCCTCCGAACTTTATTTCAGGAGCAGGAGCGGTGCTTCCCCGCTCCTGCCCCATCACCCATGAAGAGTTAGTGGGTTGTGATGTGATGCCAAACACTCCAGCAGCTTGGATGGGAACCAGCAGCTCCAGTCAAGAACACTTTAGAACCCAAGCTCAAACTTGCTGATCCTGTTTTGCTCTCAAAGAAAAGCTGGTTTTTAGCGTTTCCTCTGGGTGTTGAGTCTAATAAAACCCTGCCTCTCCCTGCTGTACCTGCTGGTTGCAACAAGATTGTCTTTCCCCAAAGGGCAGAGGTGCTGCAAATCCCGCAAGGAAACATTTGGAAGGTGGTCAGCAACCAGAGCAAGGTGCACTCAGCTGATTTCAGCGCCTTATTTCCCTCTACAATGGGCCCTGAGGGGAATTAATTTCCTAGAATGAACTTCCTAAAGCCGGAATTGCCAGTGATCTCTGCCCTTATCAGTGGAAATAATAAAGGAAGGGATGCCAGGATATCATGAGCGCTCAATCCCCTCACCTGGGGGTGCACTTTTGGGGAGTGAAGTGCTGATGAATCTCTTTTCTTGCCCTAGGGAGGAGAATAGGTGCTGGTCAGTCTGTTGGTATTTGTTTTATCACTCTAATAAACTCCGTTCATTAAGGACACTGGGCATTCCATGGACAGGTAACAACAGCAATTCAGCTTCGGGGATCTCAGTGAGAAAGGTTAGGATGAGGCAGATAGAGAGAGAGAGAGAGAGAGATTTAGAAAAATAAAATAACACAGAAAGCGACAGCATTGCATTACAAGCCCTTCACCCTGGAATCTGGAAAAACACGAAGACTTTCGTTTTATAGATGCAGGAATTCGGCTTTATTTTTGTTCCCTTCTCTTCCCTTTAACAAGGAATCCTGAGCTGAACTCCTCGCCTGCTCACAGCGCTCTGCCTTTGGCTGGCTCCCCCAGGCTTTTCCCCGCAAGCCCTGGAGTGAATTGTTTAATCCCCTGGACGGGGTTTTAGGGAAGCTCTGGAGCAGCTCCCTCATTCCCTGGCGGTGCCGGGGCCAGCCCACGCATGTTCCCGGCTCCATCGGGATCCGTTTTCCCCCTGGCAGGGTCCAACCGTGTGTGCTCCTGCATTCCTTTGGTCACAGGGCTGTAGGAAACAACCCCACTGCTCCTCTTACACAAGGAAATGCCCCGGGGCAGAGCCCAGCCTTGGTTTTGTCACCGGGCTTCGATGCCTCCTTCTCTCCTCCTCCTCCTCCTCTTTTTCTGCTGCTCGTAAAAGGAGCCACGGGGCCACCACAGGAGTCACTAATCCAGCGAGGCGGGGAGGTCTTTGTACAAATGTTGCTGACTTGGGCTTTCAGCAGAGGTTTTCAGGGCTTTTCTAGCCTGGGCTTTCCCCTCCAGGCCTTGGGGCTCGGGGCTGGAGGACACGGGAGAGGACTTGGCCCGACGAAATGCAGGAATTGGTGGTTCCAGTAACCACTGGCTCCAAGGGAAGACAGGGAGCCAGGAGGGGAGGCATCGGGGCGAGGGAGGAATTTCCACCACAGTGCGATGTTGGCTTTGTGATTCGATACAATCAACTTGTGGGGATTTTGTTTCTCCTTTTCCTTCTCCTTCCTCTCCTTTCTTCTCTTTCTTCTCTTTCTTCTTTCTTCATTTTCTTCTCCTCTTCATTTTTCACCTTTTTCTCTTTCTTCTTCTTCCTCTCCTCCTTCTCTATTTTTTCTTCTCCTTCTTCTCTTTCTTCATTCTTCTCTTTCTTCTCTTTCTTCTTCACCTTCCTCTCCTTCCTCTCCTTCCTCTCCTTCCTCTCCTTCCTCTCCTTCTTCTCCTTCTCCTTCTCCTTCTCCTTCTCCTTCTCCTTCTCCTTCTCCTTCTCCTTCTCCTTCTCCTTCTCCTTCTCCTTCTCCTTCTCCTTCTCCTTCTCCTTCTCCTTCTCCTTCTCCTTCTCCTTCTCCTTCTCCTTCTCCTTCTCCTTCTCCTTCTCCTTCTCCTTCTCCTTCTCCTTCTCCCCCTCGTCCTTGTCCTCGTCCTCGTCCTTGTCCTCCTCGCTCCCCATCTCCTCCTTTTCCTGTCTTGGTTGGAAGTGGATGTGGTCTCCCTATGCGAAGATCCCCCCAAAGATCCAAGGCCAAAGCTGCCACAGCAGGGAAAGAACCAGGGACATCCATGGTGGTTCTTCTGAGCTCAGGATGCCTCAAAAAATGTATCCCACTTGCACATCAGAGCAAAAAGCCACGAGCTTGAGGAACAGGTGAAATGCTTTCCCTCCAAAGCCAAGGTGCTGGTGGTGGATGTGTCTGGAAAAGCTGTGGAGAAGCTGCAGCCCCACACATTCCATTAATTTTCCACCCTTACTCCAAGTAGCTGGAGCTCTGGAGAAATGTACGCCATCCAAAATGTTACTTCATGGTGTGGTGGCTTTACAGAACCACCAGGTTTGCTTTTCTACCACAGTCTTCCCTCATGGCTGGCACTTCCTGAGGAGACAGCTCTGTGATGAAAATAGGCTTGGTATTTTGAAATGTAGATATTTTTTCTTTTCACTTGCAGAAAAAAAAAAAAAAAGCTGTGTCTGGAGCAGGCTGCATTTTGCAAACATATGTGAGTGTCTGAGCATATGCAAATGTAGCATTTTGTGGGATGGAAACATTCTGGGTTAACCTTTGTCAGAAAACAGAATTACCAATTTTCGTGCCGTCGTGACTTTCCATTTTGAGGACTGTTTTCTATGCTGTAAAAGCTGACATAATTCCTTAAATTATTATGATAGGCCTTATCTGTTTCATCCAAGTGAGAGTTTTTTATTTCAATTTACATATTTTTTATTGAGAAATCTTCCCTCAAAAAAATCATTTTCAGGTTATTTTCATATTGTGAACAGTGATTTTCTTTTTGAGTGTTTTGAACTATTTCAGAAAAGAAAAGTCCAGATTTTTATGCCGAGCTGGAAATCTTTCAGAGTTAGACAAGGAAGAGGAACTACCACGGATGTCAGAAGCACGGAGCTGTGCCTGGAGGTGTCTGGTGGGCACAGGAAGGGCATCAGGAATGTGGTGGGAAGGCAACAAAGGATTCCCAGGGCATGAGGATGCTGAAAGGGAGGTGAAGATCATCTACAGTGTAGATGTGCAGCTCTGGGGAAGACACCCCATTTATAATTGAACACGTTCATGATGGTCAGGGAATGATTCAGCACAAGAGGGAATATGCAGGGTGAAATTCATCCCCCAAAATAATGGCAATAAAGATGGATGAACACCTGAAAGGACAGGGGATCTGAGGGTGGAGTCTGTCATGCATTTGGAACCATCTCACCAGGAGGATTCCCTGGGCTCACCTGTCCTTAAGCTTCTCCTTAAGTGGAGAGGTTCCACATCCCTTGTGCTCTCCTGGGACACTGCAGAAAATAAACCCTTTACCCACACCAGCAGCTGCAGGAAAACAGGTCTCAATAACATCACTGATCATGGAATTCTAGGGCTTGGGTTGGAAGGTATATAGGTAACTATTATCTCTATCTAAAAATGGTTTCTGGTAGGCTGCTGTTCCTTCTGGAAGAATTCTAAGGTTCCGACAGGGAACTGTTTCCACTTTAACTAAAGACTAAGCTGTGTTAACCCATAGCAGAAGGGACCTTAAAAACCAGTTTGTTCCACCCAGGGACACCTTCCACTATCCCAGGTTGCTCCAAATCCCATCCAGCCTGGCCTTGGACACTTCCAGGGATGGGAAATGACGACTGAGGAATGACAGTTACTCGTTTTACTGACAATTTCTCTCTGAGGCGCTTCTGCAAGGGCTTTTCCAACAAATAAAATCCCGTCCAACGTCTTCTATTACTCCTCACGGTGCATCACCACTCATGAGAAGAGATTTTGACTGTGAAACCCATAAAAACTGACATGATGGGCCAGACTGGTGACTGGTGTCAGCTGGAATCTCCAGGGAGATGCTGATTCACCCAGAGCTGGGGACACACGATTCTATTTTCCATTTGGAAAAATCAGACAAGCCGTGTACGGGAAGGCTCGGTCTGGAATTTCCCGTCTGGAAACGCCATCTGGGAAAGGTGTGGCGGCACCTAATTCAGTGGGTAATCCCAGACAAGCGGTGATGAGCACAGGGAAAAAAAAGTTGTCCTTCCCTTTCCCAAGGATCTCCTGTCGTCCTGAGGCTGCTGCTGTCTCGAGAGGAAAACGACTGTGGAAGGAAACATTCCTGGATCCATCTGGTCACCAGGTAAATAAGACTCCCCTCATTTCTCATCTGTGCAGCACAGCCCCAAAACCGTTCCAAGCAGTGCAAACCCCGCTTGTTTTCCTGCCCCCTCTCCCCAGAAGCACTCGCAAATCCCCATTTCCCAAAGCGCCAGGGCCGTGATCCTGGATTGCGGCGCCGCTAAGCCTCCTGTTGGTCTCAGCACCTGACTGAGAGCCCCGGCAGCCAGAGAGAGCTTTGCCCGGGGCTCCAGAGCCCAGCACAGCCCTAGCTGGGGCTCAGCAGTGACAGGGCCCTCCAAGCATCCCCTTCCCCACCCTCTGAGCTCAAGGATTTGCCTCTCTCCCTGCCGGCAGCAATGTACAGGCTTGCACCGCCCTGCCGTGAGCTACCCCGGTAAACAACAACAAAATGAGCTTATAACTTTAAGCCTCCCGATGAAATAAGAAGCTAATTTGCCCCATCGCAGCGCTTTGCCATCTGTAAGAATTAGTCCCAGGGGGAAATGAATAGAGCCATTATTCCTGCCGAGCTCTTGGCCGTGTAATTCCTCCAGCGGTGAAACAGGAGACAGCGAGAGGAAAAACATAATACTTGTGTGACCAGGCTGCCATTGGCTAAAGGAGTTAAAGTGTGTGTCTTGTTCGTGAAATGAAGAGTCGGGCAGGCAGCTTAAGGGGTGACAGGCCTCGCTGTCCCAAATGCTTCTTAGGCACCAAGTAATTAAAGCACCGTGTGGAGGGGATGACAGGGCCGGGAGGAAAGGTAAAGGTGCATTTGATGATGGCTGAGGCTTGGGAGGAAAAGGTTCACAAGGATTTTCGAGCCTTAAGTAAAAGTTACTTTATCTGAGAGGAATGAACAAGTAGCAGGAGAGCAGAGGGGGACCCCTGGCCAGGGGGAAAAAGGGATTTGGGAAAAAGTGGGTGCTGTCCCTGAACACAAAAATAGTAATTAAAGCATCATTTTGAGGGGATAGTAGGGTTGGGAGACAAGGTAAAGGTGCATTTATTGATGATGGCTGAGGCTTGGGAGGAAAAGGTTCAAGAGGATTTCCCAGCCTTGAGGAAAAGTTACTTTATCTGAGAGGAATGAACAAGGGGCAGGAGAGCAGAGGGGGACTGGCCAGGGGGATAAAAAGGTGTTGGGGAAAAAAATGGATGCTGTCCTTGAACACAACCAAATAACTTCTGTTGTCCTAGAAAAGTCAGTTTTATATCCAGGAGAGCATCTGGGGACTCACCTGAGCTCAAATCTTGCTGCCCAAACAGGTGGAAATGCCTTTATTTCTGATGTCTGTGTCGAGGAGTGAGCCACAGCCAGAGTGACTCCTGACATGTGCAAGAGACCTGCCCAATGCCACACAAGAATTCCCAGCTCGGGGACTTTCCCCCAAAACCACTTGGTTTCCCTTTGTCCCATTTTTTCCTAATGCTTTTAGGGATTTGCCAGCGAAGAAATAAATGAGTCTGCTCATGGCAGGAGCTCCCTGGTTCGGATTTTCTGCACCCGTTTTGCACCCAAAATGGAGAATCTTGGAGTCTGTAGGGCAGGAAAAAAGCATCATGGGACTGTCACCCCTGCAGCTGAGGGAAAGGCCGCTCTAATAGGAGGGAGGGAGTCAAATTTGAGGACTTAGTAAGTGATTCCACATGATAAGCAGCTTTTCTTGTGCAGCCCAGCACCACTCCGTGCAGGCACTGGCTCCTGCCAACTTTTTGCTGCTGACACGACTTTCATAATTTTTGATTTGTTTTTTCTGCCTAGAGGCAGAATAATGGAGGAAATAATGTCTCCATTGATGCTGCTGACCTGCCCTAATACTTTTGTTTGCTCTTTTCCTTGATGTTCCGTGTGGATTTTTAGTTTATTCTGTGCTACAGCTGAAATTGTCCCTTCCCTTCCCTTCCCTTCCCTTCCCTTCCCTTCCCTTCCCTTCCCTTCCCTTCCCTTCCCTTCCCTTCCCTTCCCTTCCCTTCCCTTCCCTTCCCTTCCCTTCCCTTCCCTTCCCTTCCCTTCCCTTCCCTTCCCTTCCCTTCCCTTCCCTTCCCTTCCCTTCCCTTCCCTTCCCTTCCCTTCCCTTCCCTTCCCTTCCCTTCCCTTCCCTTCCCTTCCCTTCCCTTCCCTTCCCTTCCCTTCCCTTCCCTTCCCTTCCCTTCCCTTCCCTTCCCTTCCCTTCCCTTCCCTTCCCTTCCCTTCCCTTCCCTTCCCTGTCCCAAATTTATGCTGGAATTTGAGATTCATTTTAAGACTGACCACCTGAATTAAAGACAAGTCCAACATCTGCTCTGAGAACATGGAATAGGAGCACCGGGAAGGAAATCAGGAACTTCTGCTGTGATTTCACAGAATCCTGGAATCCCAGCCTGGTCTGGGCTGGGAGGGACCTTAAAGCTCATCCAGTGCCACCCCTGCCACAGGCTGGGACACCTTCCACTATCCCAGGCTGCTCCAAGCCCTGTCTAGCTTGGGCACTTCCAGGGATCCACGGGCAGCCTCAACTTCTCTGGGAATTCCATCCCAGGGCCTCACCACCCTCACCGGGAATATCCCACCCCTCTTCCCAAAATCCCATCCATCCCTGCCCTCTGGCAGTGGGAAGCCATTCCCCTTTGTCCTGTCCCTCCATCCCTTGTCCAAAGGGATGTTCAAAGTCACTCTCCAGCTCTCCTGGAGGTCCTTCAAGCACTGGAAGGGGCTCCAAGGTCCCTCTGGAGCCTTCCCTTCTCCAGGCTGAGCAATCCCAGCTCTCCCAGCCTGGTGCTGTCTTCACAACTCTCAGAGCACCTCGGTGGCCCCCAAATTTCTGACTCACAGCACATTCGGACAATTCCTTCTTCACCTGTGCTTACGAAACTGCCATTTTTGAGTCTCGGTGCAAACATCTGCCGAGTGAAGAGCTTCCAAGAAAAGAGTTTTGCAGTTTTGGGTCTAAACGACCTCAGAATCCTAATCTTTCCCTGCTGTAAGGATCAGGAGGAGAAATTCCTTCGGAGCAGAAAAGGCATGGCAGGTTCCAGAGGCTTTTCATGCCCCAACAGCTGCCTTGGCTCTCCGTATCCGGGAGGTGAGGTGGTGGAGTTCTGCACGAACGCTCTGGATGGGGAAGGAGCAGATTTCACATCTCCTCCAAGACCAGCAACTCCCACAGCTTTAGCTCCTAAAAAAAGAAGCCTTAACCAAACTAATTGCTTATCACATCGGGAGCTGGCAAGGGCTGTTTGGGGGTGAAGCGAGTATTTGGTGCCGGGAGAGAGAGGAAAAAAGTTATTGTGTTACTGACTCAAGAAAAACACTTCGCAGCCAATTTGCACAGTTTGAGCTCGTTTCCATGGAGTTCCTGCAGGAGTGGGAGTAGATAGGAACTCGCCGTGGGATTTGCAAGTGCTGAAGCCCTGAGGTCTCTTTCCCCATCCACCCCACAAACTTGTCCAGCTCTGAATTTCACAGGCACAGCTTTGCAGAGCCGCTAACAGTGAGCCAAGGGTTTTTACAGGGAAGGGCTCAGGACAAAGTGGGGATTTCAGGAAGGGGCAGCACCAGGCACGTAAATAGGAACTCATCATGGGATTTGCAAGTGTTGAAGCCCTGAGGTCTCTTTCTCCATCCACCCCACAAACTCATCCAACTCTGCACAGCTTTGCAGAGCCCCTCACGGTGAGCCAAGGGTTTACTGGGAAGGGCCCAGGACAAAGCAGGGATTTCAGGAGGCACCAGGCACGCTGATTCTGTGCTCGCAGGCGAAACCCCGCGGATTCACACACAAACACACACACACTGTGGAAAAAACACAGTGGAAAAACGGGGGCTGGATGGCTCCGAGCTGCCATGACGTTCACAAGATGGCTCCCTGGAAACCCCTGACCCCGGCTCAGATGTTCCTACTGGGAATATCCCAGCACAGGGCATTACGTCAGCCCCACGCAGTTCCCCGAGAGCGGCTCTGCCTTTCCGCCCGGCGCCGTGCGTGTTCGCCGCCTTTCATCTCCTGGAGAGTTACCAGCACTGCCTGTTCTAGGCATGGAAATCTGCCTCAGGATCCCAGAGCCAGTTCACACATCCCACAGAATGCTCCCCGTGCTCACAGGGGTGGACACCATCATAGGTCAAGGGAGTGTGGCTTGTGTCACCTTCTCTGTGCCAACCTGGTGAGGTGATCGTGACCTTCTCCTGTCCCTGGGCCTGGTCCAAGGGTGTGAGAAGGTCACCACCGCCACCAGGGTAATGGGATGAACAGGAGGCTCGGGAAAATGAAGGCTTGGTGTGGAGAAATCTTCCTGCAGCGGAGAAGAAATTCAGTGAGAGCAGCGGAAATGTCCCCAGAGATGCGACGCAGGCAGGGTTGTGTCGCTGGTTTTATTTAAAATTGGATTGGTCTCAGTGTGCAGAATCCTAGGGCTGGTGGGGTCAGAGGGAGGGAAGCTTGTTCCAGCCCTTTGGAGGGATGAGATCCACGCTGGAGAAGGTCTCAGCCTGCTCTGTAGGAGATTCCAGATGGGTGGGTGGGTGCATCCACCCCAAATGTCTCAGGACCAGTGTCCAGGGTTACGTCACTGCAGAGTGGCGGCAGATTTGTCTGATCTCAGACTCCGTTTTGACAAGCCAAACAATATGACCCTGCAGCCACATTTGGGTTCAAAATGTGACATAAAACGCTTGGCTGAACCAGGATCTGGATCTCTTTGGATCAACGTCCACGTGCTGCCTGTGGCGGCTCTTAGGTCTGGATGCAAACATTGGGAACTCCTGTTTACAGCCGATGTTCTTGACACCTACCCTGGCTGGAAGTGTTCAAAGCCAGCTTGGACAGGGCTTGGAACAACCTGGTCTAGTGGGAGATGCTGGAACTGGATAACTTTTAAGGTTCTTTCCAAGTCAAACCATTTCATGACTCCATAAATCCCCGTCTCTGTCCACGGGAGACGTCTGGATCTCACGCATGAAGGGTGGATTGTATTTAGCTCACCTGCTAAAGTGCACAGAGAGGACGGGGATGCTCCAGATGGGATTTCATGGTGTGACAGGGATGAATCATTCCAACCACCTACTCTGCAGAGCTCCTGGGTGCCGTCCCCATGTCTGAGCAATGGAGCAGTCACGACAGAAAGATTCGGCTCCCTGAGTAGGTGGCCAAGAGAGTCCCATCTCCCTCCATTCCCTGGGAAAGGAGCCAGATTCTGGTGGCCCTGACGGATGGATGGTTTGGGTTCTTATCAGGCTTTTCATTATCAGATTAGTTGTCTGTATTTATAAAGGAACCATTCTCAGACACACACTCATCGTCCTTGCGAGAAGCTTCTCCGCCACTTCCAAGTTTCCCTCTTGGATAGATGAGGGAGGTGCAGCTTTTCACCCGGCCCAGATAGAAAACCAGCCACCACCCAGCCCGTGATTAGGGCCCCTCTCATTATTTTAATTTTGGGTTTGCAGCGAGACGAGCTGGCAGCCTTGCGCTGCGCTTGGCACCGCAGAAGAGTTTAATAATCACCTAATAAAACTTTTCATCTGGCTTCCCACATCTCTCCCTTTCCCAGCTCCGTGGCCTTCCCTGCACTCCCTATCAGGGATATGGGGTTGAGCATAACACACATCACTGCTGTAGCAACCGGCTTCTCTCCCTCGCTGCTGCTGCTGCTGCTGCCACAGGTATTTGCAGGTACCAGAATTTCACTGTCTCGAACCCAATCTTGGAAATTCCAGCCAAAATTGCCACTCGTGATCTGTCTCTGTGAGTTTGGTCCTGCCCATTTTGTGAGGTTTCTCGCTGTCTCTGAGGATAAAGGAAAATTCGGGTCTTTATTTTATGTGCCTGTCAACAGCACTTGGGAGTGGTTCAGTTCAAGGTGTCTTCATAATCCCGAATTTTCCAATGAAATTTTGAACTTTCCAGCGTGGATTCTTCCAAGGAAAGCCTGAGAATTCTGGGCTTGATCAAAACGATGGATCTGGAGTTTAAAATCCTGATCAGTATCAGTTTGGGCTGACCCAAGGTGACTGCAGTCCTCTCCCTTAGGGGCTACAGGTTCCGTTCTCTCCCTTGCACTGTTAATGTAAATTTTAAGGCAACAGAATTAAAATAAATCCATGCAAGGGAATAGGACAGCTGGAAAATGAACATTCTTTTAATTAAAAAAAAAAAAGGGTGGGGGGGGGAATGGAACTATAGATGTGCTATAATTGACAGTTCTTCACAAAAAAATTGCAGCTGAGCAGCAGGAGACAACTCTGCTTGTTTGTCTTGTATCGGATGCTCCCCTTTGGGCCAAGGAGAGGAAATGGAAATTACAACCCTCCTGAAAGCAGCAAAGCATTCCTAGGGAAAAAAAAAAAAAGACATTTATGGAGGGCAGGGAGAGAATGAGATACAGACAGGGCCAGAAAGAGCCTGGCGGATGAGCAGGGAGATGGCTGGGAGCACTGGGGAGCTCTCCCTGGCCGTGCAGGGTCCCAGTGTGACAAAGATAAATTCCCCAGGGTGCCAGAGGGAACTGTGTGGAATAATTTGCAATCCAGGATGCTGCTGACAGTTCCTGGAATGAAAACAAGCCCCTGCAGGGAGGCTCCTCAGGCCACTGGGAGCCAGAGGGGGCAGGTGGAGAGTCCTGTTTGCGGCTATTTGTGGTTCTGATCCTTTGTGGTTTGAGTTTTCCCTGTTAAACCCCAAATGAGGAGTTAATTCCTTTTCAGGTTCCGAGCTTTTGGTGACTTTGGGGAGAATCAATGGCACAGGACAGAGGAAAAGAGGATTGATTCCTCTATGATGGTTTAAAACGTTCATCAGCCCGCAGCCTGGGGGCTTGAGAACAGGCTAAAACTGACTTCAGGGCTCCTAAAAATGCTGCAGAGTCCCAGAAATAAACTTAGTGAATTTATTGAGCCATTTTTCTCAACCAGTTGATGGAACAGCACCATTTTCCTCACTTTAAAGGCTGCATTCCCCAAATCTTGTGTCTTACATCCAAAGACCTCTTTTATTGACTCCAAGCAGAGCTGAGAGTTACAAGCTCAGGTAGATTTTCACACCATAAACATCCCTATTTTTGCCACTTGGATCTCACTGATCCCAGTCTAAATCCTGAAATATCCGTGTGGGTGTTGCCTGGGGCAAAGTCTGGGCTGAGTTTGACGGCACCGGAGCAGGGAAAGTGTGCAAGGATTCCCCTGGGAAAGGGAGATCACTAAGAGGGATACCTCGTGCAGCATTTTATTTATCAAAAGTCTTCCAGAGTGTGGAATGCAAGTTAAAATTTACTTTGACAGGGCTTTGTCTGGAATATTCTCCTGTTTTGGGTGACTATTCCAGTGTTGTGCAAACTGTACCAAGTCTTCAACAGGGTCAGGAGGACATGGGTGGGACCCACCGTCCAGAAGAACAACCCCAGCTGTTCCCAGCTCTGGAATACTCCTGGACTGAATCAAAGCTCACTGCCAATGGACGGAACTGCACCATTTCTGATGGACAGTGGGGGTTTCTCTGCGAGGAATCTCATCCAACCTCTGCCCCGGGCTGACCTTGCTCGGTTTGTGAAACCCGAGAGGATCCCGGCCCTCGGTGGCCCAGCGTGTGTCCAAGTGCACTTGAGGAATGCCAGCAGGCAGAGGAGCTGGGTAAATGCCTGAGAAGGCAAAGTTTCCTGCTCTGTTATTGTTCAAAACACTCCTATAGGATCCTTTCTCGAAGAGGTCGTTTTGATTTGTTTCCCCGTGCATTTTTTTTGGTTTTTATTTTTCTTTTTTTTTTAACAAAAAGTCACTTTGGCATCTGATATCTCGTGCAATGTATAATTCCCGTGGTCCAAAGAGCTTGGGAGCGCCAGGAAAACCCAGAATCTCGGCATGGATGTGGGGCCAGACCCCCTAACACTGGGTTATGCCTGACTTCTCTGTGTTTGTGGGCTCTTTGTGACGCCGGGGTGGGTGGTGAGCTCGGGGATCATCTGTGGGCTCTGCCCCAGAGACCCTGGCAGGGAATTCCCCACCCCTCCTGCCTGCTGCAACCAGCAGGAACCCTGGAC
Source organism: Chamaea fasciata (assembly GCF_029207755.1). NCBI lineage: Eukaryota > Metazoa > Chordata > Aves > Passeriformes > Sylviidae > Chamaea > Chamaea fasciata. Next base: position 151,549,536 of record NW_027094086.1, read on the forward strand.
AAAGAGGGTTTGTCCTTTCCAAAGGAATAAATGAGGGCTGGAAGGAATGAAACACTGAGTCGTGCCCCCCTTTTGAGGGCAGGGGAAGAGAGGTGGTGACCAAAGGAGTGATGGATTGATGGGAGCACTCTGAGTCCTAAAAACATCCCTGCAGTGGGAGGTTGTGCTGGGTGAACTGGGGATGGGCATTCCTGAGGGATCTGCCCTGTGCAGGCCGTGGATCTGTGGATAAATTACATTTATTCTTCCATCTCACCTCCAAGAGCTCAATAATTCATCTCTAGACTGACAGCACCTCAGCCTCTGGGAATTCCTAATTGGAATTATCTGAGTTACTGCTCTTTGCTTTCCCAGGTAAAATGTTCTCCCCCTCTCCCTCTCCAGAGGGACCCGAAGCTCAGGATGGGATCCAAATAACAAACCAATCATAATCCAGTAATCCAATCCAATAATAATAATAATCCTTGCAAAAAGGCTGTACCTCTGAGCAGGATCATTTTGCTTCATGGAATACAGACTTTTTGATAGCATTAAAATTATTTCAATTCACTGAGTTGAACTCAATATTGAATTGAATTGAATTTATTCAATATTTAAAATAAAATTACTCAATTTTATTCTATCTTTGTGCAAAATATTGCAATGACTCAAACAAAAGTAATCTCATGTTTTAAAGCAGTGATAAGGTCAGCTGGCAAAATTCAGTGACAAAATCCAGTGCCAAAATTCAGTGATAAAATCCACTGCCAAAATTCTGTGATAAAATCAACTGTCAGTATTCAGTGATAAAATCAACTGTCAATCTTACAGTGATCTGGTAGGAGCAGATGATGTAAAATGGGATTTGGAACAGCTGGAAGAACTTCTGGTTCCCATCAGCTGAGGATCAGATCCCTGGGAGTTTCTCCTGAAGGAATCTACCTCAGCATTGTGTGTACCACTGTGAGTCCACAAATATATCCTTGGTGGACCTAGAACTTCCCCCTTCTTCCTTCAGGAGACTCACAGAGCTGGAATTCCACACTTGAGAGACTTCCTTTCTCCAGGCAAATTATAGCAATTAAAAGACAAAATTCAAATTATCAATTGTAGCCGTGCCTGGAGAACACCCACAGGAGCAATGCAGTTGAAAAAAAAGCAAATATTGGTGCACATGGAGAAGACTTGGATTAATGGTTCCTAATTAATTAGAAGTTTGGGATAAAATTTTTGTCTCTTTCTCTCTCTCTCTCTCTTTGTAACCTGAATTAAAGGGAAGGAGCTGTTACAGGACAGGCCTGATGTTAAATAAAGCTGAGATTGGCAATTTCCAGTCCTGACTAGAAACTGGTAATTGATAAGAAATAAAATCAGTGAATGAGAAATCATTATTCCTCACTAATCAGTTAAAAGTGGTAACTCAGGAGGAAATATAAATCTAAATTCTCTCCAGTTCTAGGAGAATTAAGAAGTTATTCCAGCATTATGAAACCCATTTTTCTTTAGCTAGAAAATGGTCAAAAGCCAATATTTCTACAAATGTGCAGCACGTGAAGCTGAAAATGAAACATATCCTTGATTTCTGCTGGGAAATGGACCCTAAATGTCAAATTCATCTCATCTGACTTCATTATTCATCCCACTAAGGTTCTCTTGATAATCCATGGAGTGGGAGATCCTAAAGGATCTCCAAAGGTCCTAAAGGGTGATTCTTCCTTTCTGGAGGTGCCTGGGGTTTCTTTTCCCCAGAATAAAAATAAAGCCAAGAGTGACCAGCTAAGACTTAAAGGTCTCACCCAGATTGTGTGGTTAATGGTTCAAAGTGACTCTCAACAGAAAAGGGCAGGAAAAGAGTCTTTATGCAAAGAAAATTTGATGAGTAGGAAGGGCAGGGATTTTCACCGAGAGAAAAAAGGCAGGGATTTTCACCAAGAGAGGTGAAAGAACCACAATTTATCCCTCTGATTCCAGTTTTGTTGTTTTACCCATTCAGGAGATCTGAGTGCCCTGTTCCACAGCTCAACACGCTGAGATAAGGAGAGACAGAAGTGGAATGATCCCATATTTCAGCTGGAAAAACCCAGACAGGGATGTGAGTGTGACTTCCAGGCTGTGCATGAGCACTGAGTCCAGGATGATGCAGGACCATGATTTTATGTTCCCTGTGCTGAGGGTTTTAAGTCTTAGCTCAAAACTAATGGGACTTTTAGGTCTTAGCTGGTCACTCTTAGCTTTATTTTTATTTTGGGGAAAAACAACAGGTTTTCTTTAGAAAACCAGGCTTTCTCTTTTCTCCAGAAAGGAGGAATCACCCTTTAGGGATGCATCTCTCACTCCACGGACTATCAAAAGAACCTTGGTGGGATGAATAATGGAGTCAGATGAGATGAATTTGACATCTAAGATCCATTTCTCAACAGAGATGTGGATGTGTCTCATTTTCAGCATCACGTGCTGCACGTTTGTAGAAACACTGGCTTTTGACCATTTTCTAGCTTAAGGAAAATGGGTTTAATTATGCTGGAATAACTTCTTAATTCTCCCAGAACTGGAGAGTATTTAGATTTATATTTCTTCCTGTCCAAATTTTAGTTTTCTGCTTGGTGAAATTCTGGGGTAGCTGAGAAGACATTTCGTGGAAAGTGGGGTTGTCATTACAAAACTGACTTTTCAGGAGACAAGGAGTGGGATGGACAAGACAGGGAGTAAATCTTCTGTAAAACTGCTACGGGGGGGGGTGAGGGTGGTGGCTTTTGACCCTCCTTCATCCCTGGATCCTCTTTCAGGATATCCACGGGCCTGCCTTTGCCTTTGGATCACGAGACGAGATCACCTGGGGCTTTAAAACACTCCAGGATGCAAACCCTCACATTTCCAAGGTGTCCCAGGGGCTCTGCAGCACGGAATTCCTGCTGTGCTGAAGCTTGAGTCTTGACAAAGAGAAAAATCGGTCAGCCTTGACCTGCTCAGCTCGGGGGAAGAGCTGGGAAATCTTCGGAGCCCAGCTCGGTGATTCATGGGGACATGAATCTCCCCATGCCTGCGAGCACCAGGCAGCTCTGTCAGCAGCAGCAGAATTAGGGGGAGCTGCAGGAAGGCGGGATAAATGTGCCTTAGCCCGACCACAAGCCGTTGGTTGCATTCCTGCAGGGGGAACACAGGAACCCAGCCCGTGGCATCACCGGGAATCCGATCCCCATCATCAGTTTATTAAAGCTGCGCCTTAGAAATGCACGCACATAGTGGGGATAATTCCTCCCATTCCAGGAATCACTGGGTAAAGTTTCGAGGCTGAGTTAAGAAAGGTCAGGGCTGGGGGGAGATGATCATAGGGTGTCTGCTGGCTTCCACGTCTCCAAATCTCTGCAGGGATTTAGAAGGAGCCAACACATTTTCACTTGGAAGTTGGGATTTAAATAGAGATTTGTTAACGCGCTCCCCTCTCTTTCTCTCTCGTCCCTCTGCCTATCAGCTAATCAGCATCAGCACAGAAATGTTTCTTGTCTTTCCCTCAGGTTGCCCCACTCCTCATTTCTCCTTGCTCTGTCTTTCAGAGCTGTGACAGCAAAAACAAGCCCCACAAAACTAAACCCCGGTCCCAGCAGGGAAAGCAATTCAATCCCACACCCCCTCTGCCTCCCTCTCTGCCCCAAATCCGCTCCTGACTCCAACTGCACATGAAATATTCCATTATTCAGCAAAAAGGCAGACAAGCCGAATATTTATTAGTGTTTCCAAGCTCAGTCTGCGCAGCACCACTATCCCAAGGATTAGAGGAACCATGGAAAAGCTGGGCAAGGCCGGGGACTGATGCCACCTCTTTTCCTGTGCCTTCATGAAAGACAGGCCTTGAAGGTGCTCTGCTATTTCCCCTCCCTCTGGAAAATGGCACCTGGCTGTGGAAAATAAGGATAAACTTTCTGTTAACTTCAATTAACGAAGAGCTGGGAGGTTCTTGGGTACCTGCAGGGCTGAGAGAAGGCGAAGCTGTGCGATTTGTGCTGCTCAGCAAAGCCACGGGCACGTCTGGGGACAGAAATTTGGGACGTCACTAAGGCCGGTGGACTTCTCAGCGATGGGGTAAATTCTAAGCTGTCCCTGCTGAAAACCAAGAGCCTGTAAAGGAGTTTTTTCACTTTTTTTTCCCCCTGAAATAATCCACATTTGTGGCTCATGCTCACATCGGGGAAAAAAACTTTATAGCTTGGGTTTGATGCCAGTGACGGTATTGAGCAACTTGGCGAAGACCCCTGGAAAAAAGCCAAACCCTTTAAAAATAACGGCACCAACAGTAATAATAATGCAAGATTCCAATTAAACTGCTGGACCACTGCATGGGAGTGATCCACTGGCCGTGGGCTACTGGGAATTTAAGGAGCAACTGGTTGGCGTGCTCTGATTTATTCAGCAGATCAGCTGCAGCCGCTCTGTGACTGAACACCAAGTTCTTTGCTTGCCCTCAAGTGAAATTATTATTGAGGTCAGCAGAGGTATAGAGATCCAGGCCAAGTGGGAATCTGGCACAGCAGTTCCCAGTACTACGGCTACATTTTCCATGACTTTTTAATTTTACTCTTTTTTTTTTTATTTTTTTTTTTTTTAACAGAGAGTGCGAGTTTCAAGGAGAAAACACTGCTTTCTGTGGAAAAAAAAAAAAAAAAGGAATGATTCAGCACATCGGAGGCAGGCAGATAGAAAGACAGATAATAATGGGGGGAAATCAGGTGTGCCAGCTTTGGCTGACAGGGATTGGAATGTTTCTTTGCCCTAAAACAGTCAAATTTTTTTGTCGGTTTGAAACAAACACGATGAGCTGACACTGATGAGCTGTTTACTGTGGAAGCCAAGGAGTCTCCAGCTCTTTCCTTGCTCTGGGTTTTCAGGTGAATTCTCTAAGCATTCCGTTAAAGATTCTGCCTTTTTTTTTTTTTCCCTGCCTTTCCTTCTTTTCCTTGCTCAGCTATATCCCAAAAATGAAGGGACAAAGGAGGAGTTTGTTCCTGCGCCTTTTGTCCAGGCCTGGCCTGGTGTAGGACTGCAGCTCCAAATCCTCAGGACTGGGGTAGGAATTGATCCCAATTCTGCTTTTTTTTTTGGTGACACTTCCAAAAATTATTCCTTGGCAAGTCAGGATCACCTCCTCCAGCCAGTCCCTTGAATGCAGCAGCCCCTGCTCCTAAATTCAGTTTATCAGTCAGGAGCAAGATCTCCAAGGGATTTGTTCAGGAAAAGAGCAACACTCCAGCCATCAGATGAGCCAAGATGTGACTCCCAAGTCAGCAGGGAAGATGTTTGAGGAATTAGAAAACTCGGAGAAATAAATTTTAATACTTTACTATATATATTTTTACATGTCTTTTTAAAAATATTTGACCCAATCAAGGGTAAGTTTTTAATTTAGTTCTTCATGTGCTGGACCTAAATATGGGGTATAATTAAATTTTGGGCTGTTGTTCCCTAGAGGTAAGGCTGAATTTTTTGAGTTATTGGGGATGGAAGAACAGAAGATGCTAAAACACTCAAAGTCTGGGGTTCCCCTTCTTTTACTCATCCAAGCCTGACCTATTCTCTCCAAACCTCTACAATCAGTGGAGGTGAATCATCCAAACTTGCATTTCTGGGAAAATAAAAATAGGGCAGTTGAATCCCAACCTGTATGTCCAATATACGTATGGGATTAGCAAATAATGAAATGTGCCATCTGCTTTTTGTCTTTGGCCCTGATGTTTTCATCCCTGCGTGATTTTGCAACTCGTATTTGGAACTATTGGCAGGAGGAAGGTGGATGAGGGATGTCAGGAAAAATTCATCTCTGTAAAACTTTTATAACCTTGTTAGCAGCGCTATTAAAAACCTCCTCCAAGTAGTTATCAAGGTGTTTCGCTTCCTGAAATTTGGATTTATTGAAGCTTCGTGACAAAAATAGTTTGGAGAAGTGAAATTAATCGCTGCATTTATTAAAAAGAAAAACAGACACCTCCCCCCCCCTCCCCTCCCCCGAAAAAACAAAGAGAAGAATTGTGTGAAAATATAGGAAAGAATTAAAAATAATCTATATTGAGGCCTGGGAAATGTTGGTATTTCTTCAAGAATCATTTTAAAAACCTCCTTACAACACAAACAAGGTTTTGCTAAACGTTTAACTAAAACACCTTTTGATTTCAGGCTTCTGAAAGCTTTCAGCAGGTTTTCTGGGGGATCTGGAACCAGGACAATTCTGCAGGAGGGACTGTTTTTATAATATATTTGGGCTCGGGAAATCCAAATCTCCGAATAACGCGAGCTCATGCGGATTTCTCCCGTGGATTCCTGACCCACCTTTCAGCGCAACTAAGCCAACTTTTCATCTGGCCTGTATCAATGTCACAGAGGCACCTCCAGCTTCTACCTGAACTGAAATATTCCCCCTCTAAAAACGCAGATTAATCACGGGGAGGCGCATTAGCTGGCTACTGGTGCTTCCCAAGGAGCTTTGTGCATTTAAAAGCTCAGCACGAGGATTTATTGCCTTATTTTTCCAAGCCCTCTTTCTTTTCCATTATCTCAGCGCCTTGCCCAAGTGACCCTCCGATGGGTGATACACATAAATACAGCCCAGACATGCCCAGCCCGTGATTAAATACCCTGATAATTTTGAGGCCCTCCGAGATATAGGGTTTCACGCTATCACAAATCCTGCTGCAGTCAACCAGTAGCCACAATCAATTACTCGGGGGCGGCCGCGCTCGCGTTCCTCCTCCGGAGTTTTCTTGATCAGGTGCCAACGGCGCTCAAGGCCTGCTGCTTTCCAAAAGGCAGGGAAAAGAGCAGACTCCCACGGAGATGTCCTCAAAAACGGGCAGAACAGAAAGAAACAGAAAGAAAGTGAAACCCCTGGGTGTCCAGGGGGTTCGTAACAAAGAGTTAACCCCCGAGCCCCATCCTGCGTCCCGCTGACCGGAGAATGAGGGAAGGAACTTGGATAAAGCACCCCGAGTGACTGGGAGCCACGAGCTGTTCCAAGAAGGCTCCGGGACCAGAAAGCTTTGGTGGGGTAGGGTTTCAAGGTCCTGTCCACAAGGATCCACAATTAAAATTTCTCGTGCTAAAGTTTCAGGGTGAAATGAAAACCCCTGAGATTCCAGCGCTTCCCCGCTCTCTCCCCTCCCACCCACCCCTTCCAAACACCGCTCACAAGGCTCGGTGGAAGGAAAAGAAAACCTCCAGTATTTCGGCAATTGGCTCTGCCCTCTTTTGCATATTTCAATTCCTACTTTTGGAAGAGCTGTAAATCTTTCCTCCTGTTTTTCCCCCCCTCCTTCTCCTTGTTCTGTCCTCAGCCTGCTTGGCCGTGTAATTGTGGCGTTCGTGTTACTCGCATGCGTAGGAAATGATGTTTAAAGGGAAGGGAACTAAAGGTCTTTCTCCTCCTCTCTCCCCTCGGCTTTAGGGATTCACTGATAAGTGCTGGGAAGTGATAACTGGCTAGTACCAGCAATAGTGTGGCTAGCAGGGATAGGGAAGGGATCATTCCCCCTGTGCTGGCACTGCTGAGGTCATACCTCGAATCTTGGGGTCAGTTTGGGACCTCTCATGACCAGAACGACATCGAGGGGCTGGAGCGTGTCCAGGAAAGGGAACGGAACTGAGAAGGGTCTGGAGAATTCCTGAGGGAGCTGGGAAAGGGGCCCAGCCTGAAGAAAAGGAGGCTCAGGGGCGACCTTGTGGGTCTGCACAGCTCCCTGACAGGAGGGGGCAGCCGGAGGGGATTTGGGATCTGCTCCCAGGGAACAGGGACAGGAAGAGAGGGAACGGCCTCAAGCTGTGCCAGGAGAGGTTTAGATTGGAAATTAGGAAAGTTTTTATGGAAAGCATTGTCAAGCATTAGAGGAAGATTCCCATGTCCAGCAGAAAAAAAAAAAAAAAAAAGGACATGATGGTTTTCATTTATTCACAAAGCACATCACAATTCCAGAGGCATTGGGAGAGCTTTGGGAGCATCCTCTGTAGTAGAGCAGCCAGTGCTTTGTTGCTCTGCAGGTGGGAAAACCAAATTGTGGACCACAAATCAAGGCTGCAAATGGCTCGCGGCTGGGAATTCAAAAGGGCTCCAGAAGGTGAAGGTTTCAGTTCTCCCTCCAAGGTGACCTCAATCCTTGTCCCATATTTGTCAGTTTATTTAAAATATTCCTCTGCCTTCCTTGGAGATGCACAGGTGGACGCTACAGGAAAACCCTGTGCAGGTTATGAGTATCAAGCAATGTTTTTAAAGTTCTATGACAATTCATGTTCAGGATCCATGGGCACAAAAAAAAAAATCAGGAAAAAACCCCCACGCTGTATTTTCAGAATAAAATATTTTTTTCCTTCCCATTTTTCAGGTGAACAAATTTGAATCCTCTCAAAACATGATGGGATTTAAAGCTGATTTTGGTCTTTCTGTTTAGGACATTTAGACAAGAACTACTGATCAAATTTCTTGTTTTACTTCATTTAAATGTTCAAAAAGGAAGATTTTTTTTTTCCCTCTAGAAATGTTTCAGTCTCCATGAAATTTTCAGTGGGAAACTCTTCTGCAGCTGAGAACGAAGTGACCAAAGAGAGAGAATGAGTCATGTCCCCTCTTATGCAGAAACCGGGGTCAACAGAATCCCCGTGGGATGCAGAAGAACCAACTTCAAGCCCCTCACTGGCACAGCTTGGACTTGCACCCCCAAAAAATTCCTGTTCTAAACCCCCAGAGCAGTGAATTCCCGGCAGTTGTAGTGCAAACATTCCCCGAACCCTCCTCAACCTGCCGTGGTGACATTGCTGTGCTTTGGGGAAAGGTTCAAACAGGTCCTTTCGTAAGCGGCTTCACTCCCACATTCTCCATCTGTGGGAAGTTCATTCCATGGCCTCATCCCTCTCTGGCAAGTTCAGGGAGGTTTCTGGGCCAGCTCCGTGATGAAGTGGTGGATCCAAGGTGTTTGGATTTGCCCTTGGCCTCGGCTTCCCTGTGACGTCCTCTCCGCTTCCAAATTAATGTGCAATTTGGGAGGGTGAGAGTGCCTCCAGCTGCCAGGGGCTGTGGGGATGGGATAATTATCCTAAAGAAACTCCTGACAAGCCAGAGCTGGAAACTGTGGCCTGGATGGAAAGGAAAATCATTGTAGCCATGTAAACATGTGCTGATGCCCTTCAGGACCGGGCCCTGTTTTTTAACCTATTTTTAACCTTGTTTAGCTTTGAGATTTTGCTTTGGATTTTTTTGGGGGGACAGAAGTTTGGGGTGCAGCAGAGGGGAAGCCTGTCCGTGTGTTTTGTTGAATGAAACATCAAATAAATGGAATAAGGAGGGAATGATAAGGTAGGGGAAATCAGGTAATGATGGGTTGGATCATGGTAAAACAGCACTTTGTCTGTGACAATCAGATTAATTTCCCCAATTAATGGGACTTTTTGATTACAGCATTGCTGTAACTCCCTGTTTATACACAAGGTCTGATGAGCTTAAGAGCCAGATCCATTTTGAGTCTGTTTCTGGACGATGGAATTGGAATCCTGGATGTCAGATATGCAAATAAACCATCATCTCTTTCCTCTTGTTTAGAATTGAAAGGTCCATAACACCCAATATTAATTGAGGGGTGGAAAACACGATGCTATTGAGCACCTAGAAACCGGATGAAATCCATCAGCTTGGAAGAGGAGGGAATTTTCCTGTTGGTTTCTCCACTGAGGCAAAGGCTGAAGTTTGATTTCAACTTTTTATTCAGACCAGAGCATTCAAATGTGGTGGCAAAAGGGCAGGAAGAGTCTTTGTAGTCCTACACGGAGCAAAAAAAATCAACTTCAGAAAAAACACCAACTTCATCCTCAAAATCAACCAACCTGATCCTTGCACACTTTGAAACACAAGTGGGAATTGTCTGACCTGATGATCCTGGTGGGTCCCTTCCAACCCAGGGTATTCCATAATTCCAGGGACTGAGATCTTCATTTCAGGCTCTCTCTGAAATCACTGTCACCAAAGGCCTCTAGCACAGAATTCACCTCATCTTTTTTGCAGAATCCTGCAACAGATCCATGGATTCATCCTCAAAAAAAAAAACCTGGTGGGGATAAAGGGAACGTAAAGGGAGCTGAGGGCACAAATGACAGGATTTTAAGGTGGCATGAGATAAATTTCTCCTTGTGCTGAGAATGCACCAGTTTCTCCTTCCATTTCATCTTTCCCATCCTCCATGAAAGGTTTCCAGAGCTCCAGAGTTAAAGGGAAGAGCTGATGTTTAAAAACCTTGTCCTTTGCATTGGACCAAATTCCATGCCAGTCACAGCAGAGCTTTACCTAATCTGGATTCCTCTCCCAGCCACATCTGGTGTTTTCCATCCTGCTTCCCTCTGGGTGGGGTTTATTCCCAGAGGAGGATAATCAAGACTTTCCAGCCTCGTTTTCCAGCTGCATTTTGGCCTTTCAGTTCCGAAGGGCTCAAAATTCTTTCCAAAGCCTTCATCGGAGCTTCCTCTTGTTTACTGCCACAGTCTGAGGTGGCAGGTCTTTCAAGCCACCCTAAATTTTGGATCTGGCTTCCCAAAATTCCTGCTGCCTTTCCCATAATCCCTCTCTCTTTATTCCTGGTGATCGTTTGGGCTGAATTTACAAACATGACTTTATTTGGCCGATTCCAAGTGCAAGAATCGTTCACCACACACACAAGGGAAAACCATGAATCCTCCGCAGAGTGAAGGTGCAGATCCCATGATTGCCTTCCCCTAAATCTTAATTTTCCTCGATCATTATAACTCCTTAACAAACTCTTGATGAGCCTGCTCAATGGAACAAAGAGATTAAATATGGTAAAAAAAATGTATTTTCAAAATCCAACCCACACGTGCAGGCAGAAATTAGGTTGCAGTGTTTTAGTGGGGGGAATGCGTCTCTCTGGTGTAAAAATGTGCTTTTTGTAAGCATTTTTGCTCATTTGGCTCATTTATTCAGACGGCCAGGACTGGGGGAGGGAGCCCAGCACTCGCAACGTTACAATTCTGTCCAAAATCAAACGTCAGGCTGTATCTGTCAACCTTCATTTCGCACGGACTCGGCATGGCAAGGAAAGATTTCTGCTCAGGGTTTGTGGCTTGGCTGCTTTTCAGCCCGTCAGGAGCCGTGAGGAACCCTCAGCACTGGTCTCAAACGGGGTTTAAACTCCCCCCAGGGACCCCAAACTCTGACACTGTCCCCAAGGTGACAGAGAAACCCTCCTGTGCGGTCACAGCTGTGTGGCTGAGGGCACTTTCTGGAGGTTGAGGAAAGCTAAGCCGCCGTGTGGGCACGGTTTGTATTCCCAGCAGAGCTGATTTCTTAATCCCCCTTCTCCAGTTATGCCATTCCAGGGCTCCTGAGCTTTACCTGGGGAGGCAGCTACACCTGAGCCAGGTCTAAGTGTGCTGCAAGCTCGGTCCAAGGCAGAAATCACATCTCCCCTCTAAGGTTTCACTCTTTGTATGGCTGGCACGAAGAACCCCTCAGGAACGGAGCCAATTGTCGTATTACATGCGCTGTTTGTCCAGGAGGAATTTTCTTTGCTTTCTCCTCTTTCTCTAGGAAGTAGCCACAAACGTCCAGTGTAGGGTTACTGGGCCCACGCAAAAAAAATAATTTAAAAAAAAAATTATCAGATTTTAGCAGCTATTCCTGGAATTACAATATTGTTTTGTCCTTTTTTTTTTTTTTGAACCGAAATGACAGTGGCTCAGGTGTCAATTTTCACATCAGGGGCTGTTTTGTTTTTTGGTTTTTGGTGGGTTTTTTTTTTCCTAGGAGTTCAAATTTTACAAAGATGACAAATTACAGGGAAAGGTTTCGATGGTGGGAGGATCAATTTTTGTTTCTTGGTGATAGAGATGGACATTTCTTTCTCAAACTCAAAGTTCAGTAATGATTATGGTCTTTTGGGGGGGAAAAAAAAAAGTAGATTCTCCCACAAGTCTGTGCTGGAGGAAGAGATGAGGACAGACTGAGGACATTGTCAGGGTCTGTGAAGTGTTTCATGGAGGGGCTCTCAGCAGAGTGAAGCCTCCTGAGGGCAGATGGGCCCCAGTTTTCAGTCCCCACCACTTTAGGAAAAGGAAAGTGATGAGGCAAGGGGCTTTGCAGAGTCCCCAAAGACCCCTCTCACTGCTGTGCCATTTCTTGTCACTTGAGGCATTTCAAGGGTGGCGTTTCTGGTTGATTCTGGGATTCTACACCACCCCAGAAAACCAAAATAAAGCCTCCTCTGCTTTACCCACGTTTGTAAAGGGTGTGAAATAAGAGATGTTGGTCTCATTGTGGCTTGCCCTTACATTTCAGATCGAATGAAGATGGCACAAAAAAAAAATGTTGACTATTTGGAATGAGTCCAGGACAGGCCATGGGGATGGTCTGAGGGCTGGAACCCCTCTGGAACCAGAGCTGGGAATGTTTCCCTGGAGCGGAGAAGCTCCAGGGAGAGCTCAGAGCCCCTGCCAGGGCCTGAAGGGGCTCCAGGAGAGCTGGAGAGGGGCTGAGGACATGGAGTGGAGGGACAGGACACAGGGGAAATGACCTTAAACTGAAGGAGAATAGTTTTGGATTAAATATCAGGAATTCTTCTCTGTGAGGGTGGGCAGGCCCTGGCACGGGGTGCCCAGAGCAGTTGTGGCTGTCCCTGGATCCCTGGAATTGTCCAAGGCCAGGCTGGATGGGGCTTGGATCACCCTGGGACAGTGGGAGGTGTCCCTGCCCATGGCAGGGGTGGAGGAGTGTCCCACTGCTGTGGCAGCTCTGACTCTTCCATAGATTTCAGTGTCAATTTGGGAAAGCAGCTTAGTGAGGAGGTGGCTTTGCACACGTGAATTAAAACTCTCCTAAGACAACTCAGGAATGATTCTGAGGCACAGTTTTTGCTTTTGGCTTGATTACTCTGCTTCTGGCATTCTCAGTTTGCTCTGTCACACGAGTGTCACTTGAATTCATCCCTTCGACTCCTGCCCCAAAGCTGAGATGTCCTCATGAAGGGGGCGTTGGCTTTCTCTTCGCTGTGTTTTCAGCAAAAAAAGCAGGAGAAACACCTCCAACACAGGTGAGAGCAGTCTCTCCCCCTCCAAAGGGGTTAGGACAGGAGCTCAGGATGGCAAAGCTCCCGATGGATCACCCCCAGGTTAAACCAGGATCAAGCTGGCCCGCTAGGCATGGAGCAGCCCACACTTTGGGAAACGTGGGTGAGCACGGACACAAACAATGCCCTTTGGTTTAGGGAATAATCTCAGTTCTCTGGAGCTGGCACAGGCTCCAGCTGTGTGAGCTGCCCTGGTTTGTTGATTGCTGGGTTAAATTTATTTATTTATTTTCCTCTCTTGAGCTTTTCCCCCTTCTTTCCCTTCCCCTCTCCAAGTGAATCTCAGCAGATCTGACAACCCCAGCACACCCCACCCTCAGTGCCCCTCCTGATCTGATTTAAATGCCTGCCACTGCTGCTGGTACCAGCACCGAAAAAAGAACTGGCTCCCGTTCAAGCCCTTCTCCTTTCCAAATGTTTGGGGATTTGGAGCCCATACGTACAATTACTGTGTGTTTCTCGGGAAGAGAAAATAGCCAGCAGCTGTTCAGTGTCTGATCAATTATGAGTTGAGGAAGAGGAGTGGAAGAGAGGAGGGCCTGTTGGTCAGAAATCTGCACACAATTAGGAAACAATGCTGGGAATGGGAGCTTGGGAGGTGTGGGAGGGACAGACACCCTGGAAGCGAGTCCTTGGGCTGACAGGTCTGCAGTGCTCTCCTCAACAGGGAGAGAAAATTGCCTGTCACAGGGGGTAGGTGAGTTTTCGGAGGATTTGGCAAGATGAAGGAGGAAGAGAAGCCAGTCCTTGTCTGGGAACATGGACAATGAAGAAGGATGCTGGTAAGAGGAGGTCTTGGAGCAGATCTCCTGCCTCAGCCAGGCACTGTGTCTGATGGCAGCTTAGCCACCCAACTCCGTTTTGGAGACACAAATAAATGAGAACATCTTGGTCTGCAGGACAATTCCTGCCTCACAGCAGATCTCCTGCCCCAGCCAGGCACTGTGTCTGATGGCAGCTTAGCCACCCAACTCCGTTTTGGAGACACAAATAAATGAGAACATCTTGGTCTGCAGGACAATTCCTGCCTCACAGCAGATCTCCTGCCCCAGCCAAGCACTGTCTCTGATGGCAGCTTAGCCACCCAACTCCGTTTTGGAGACACAAATAAATGAGAACATCTTGGTCTGCAGGACAATTCCTGCCTCAGACGCTCCATCCAGTTGCCCCCACACAGGTGCTGAGTGTCATGTGGGAAGGGAAAGGCACAGAGGGCTGGCAAATGTTGTAAAGTACCTTAAAATATGTGTTGCTTAGGAGTTTTGAAAGGGACTTGGAAATAAATGCAGAGACTGGAAGGTTTTCTGAAGAGCAATGGGCTCCCACCTATGTGCAAAGGAATTCGGCTCAAAATCTCCACTTCATTTGAGATTAAGAAAATACTTTGTCTTGTATTTTACCTGAGCTGACTTGAGATGATAATGGGGTGATGGATCCTTCACTTGTTAGCAGCACATAATGGAATCAGGAATGGTTTGGGTTGGAAGGGACCTTAAAGATCATCCAGTGCCACCCCCTGCCATGGGCAGGGACACCTTCCATTATCCCAGGGTGATCCAAACCCCATCCAACCTGGCCTTGGACACTTCCAGGGATCCAGGGGCAGCCACAGCTTCTCTGGTCAACCTGTTCCAATATATTCCCTTTAACTCACAAGGGAATGAGCAGCATCCACTGACTCAGATCCCGACTGAACGTGTGTTTGGATGATGCTCACGTTTACCTGAGATCCAGGGGGCACCTCTTTCATGGATAATCCATGTCTGAGAGCCAAAGGATTGTTGAACATTATCTTACATCACAGATATTTGGGATGAAACTGGAAGGAGCTGTTTGTTAGTGACTAAATGAACCCACAAACCAAATTTTTACAGAGAATGTGGGCTCATCTTGACATTGTCCAGAATTCTGATGTATTCTCTAGTGTACCCTGTCCGTTGTCGACCGCATCTCAGCAATTCCAGAGAAACTAAAACTGTTTCCCCAGAATTCCAGTCCCAGAATGGTTGGGATTGGAAGGGACCTTTGGAGAACACCCAGGCCAACCTTCATCCTAAAGGAAGTTCACTTGGAGTAGGTTCCACAGGATCGTGTCCAGTTATGTTTTGACTCTCCAGAGGAATCTCCACAGCATCTCTCTTCCAGCCTGTCCCAGTGCTCTGTCACCCTGCCAGTAGAGAAGTTTTCCCTCATATTCAGATCAGACTTTCCCTCCAAGCCTGTGCAGTAATCAGTGACAAAACAAGCACAGGAGTTTTCATCCAGCCCCAGTGAGTGAGCGCAAATGGAAACCATTGGTACCTTGGGGCAAAAACGAAAACGTTTTCAGAATTAGTCATTTCTTGGGAAAAGGCTGGGTGAAAACCTGACTGTCGAAAATGTGTCAGCGTGTGGTTGTGGGGACTGAGATCTTTACAGCTGATGGATTTAATTGCATCCAGCATCCAGAAACGTGATCCCGTAGTCACATGAAGCTGCATGTCCCTCCTTCCCACAGCAACAGAAGCGTTCGGTGAGTTCTGCTCAGCAGTGTCATCACCATGGATACATTAAATGTTTGTGTTGTGGCACGTGGAATTTTACCTGAAGTCTCCATTCCCTCGCAATTACATAAGATTATTTATCTTCATTAAGATTATTCATCTTAATTATATATAAAGTGCTCTTGATCAGGAACACCTGAAAACGTGACCAAAACCACTTTCAGCGTTTCAGAAAAAAGAGGTTTGCGTTGCCCTAAAATAGATTTATTATCTCACCTAGCTACACTAATATAAAATTTAGATGTTTAGTCAACAGAGATCTCTGCATCACACATATTCAGTGGAAAAAGCGAAAAAGGATAAATCTGAACATAAAATCTGTGGGAAGAACCTTCCTCTGGACATTCCAGTCTTTCCATGGTCTGGAGACTTGCAGATGGTTGGTTTTGAGCAGACATCCATCCCTTCGGTTGGGATTGGGTCATAGTAGGTGAGAATCCACCTTAATTCCAATATAATTTCTTCCCGGGCTCTTTATGGTGGAATTCATCCCCGAGATGACGGAGGAAATCTGCTGAACCAGATGTCTCCTAGGGCTACGTGAGAGCTCCAATGCGTTTTCCCCCAGAGCCCCAGACCGGTGCTGAGCTCAGGGCAATAAAACGGGTCAGGCATGGGTTTTACAGATTAGGGCTGCAATTGGATTCGAGCTGATTTCCTAGAACACTGATAGCCCTCCTGGCTCTGCCAAGTCAAAGTCAAAGGTCATGGCTCTTTGGTGCCACTCAGGTTAAACCCAACGAGCTGGGATCCCCGAACACTCAGGGAGCTCCAGCTATTTATGGAATTATATCCCGGTTCCATCCTGACAATGCAAAGGGGAGTTGAAGGTGAAAAGCTGCCTTCTCAGATATCCCAGATTAGATTTTTTTTTTTCCCATGGTGCTGCTGGAGTTTCCACTCTCCCCAGCTGATCTGACACCACCTCTGCCATTCCTCTTCCCTGTCCCAATTAACACAGCTCCCAGAGTTCTTCATTCCACCTGGGGAGGGACCTGAGCCTCCCTCCACTCCTGGTGAGTGGTGTTGGCTTCTCCCCTCTGCTCCCCTGAACACCCCAAAGGGTCAGAACAGACCTTCTGGTCTCCAAATTTTTCCTTCTGGTCTTCGAACTTTTCCTTCTGGTCTCCAAACTTTTCCTTCTGGTCCTCCATCTTCCCAACCCAACCAGAGCCATGGGGCTCGGGGAAAGATTGGAATGTTCTCCTCTTCCATCCTCCAGTCCAGAATGTGTTTTCCATGACTCGTGGGTGTTGTTACCTGGACATGGGAAGTGTGGCTGTTTTCTGACCTCCAGGATTAGCACGGCCAGGAGATGCCCAACCAAGCACTTCTACAGCCACTAAAATTATTGTCATTTGAGCT
This sequence comes from Chamaea fasciata, assembly GCF_029207755.1. Taxonomy (NCBI): domain Eukaryota; kingdom Metazoa; phylum Chordata; class Aves; order Passeriformes; family Sylviidae; genus Chamaea; species Chamaea fasciata. Next base: position 151,566,523 of record NW_027094086.1, read on the forward strand.
ACCAAAGCTTCCAAGACATCCATGATGTGTTTTTCCTATAATTTTGTGCGGTTTGGGCCTAAATGTGCCTGTCAGAGAAGATTTGTTTCAAAATATAATTTTATTTTTTAGCAAACAGAGATTGAAACTTTTTAAAATTAGATTATGAAATATTTTGGCTAAAGATGTGCTGGTAGACTCAGTCAAGCTGACCAAAAAAAAAAAAAATTCTACTTTATTTCATGTTTCTTAGGAAAATTAAGTTGGGTTTTGGGGAAAGGCAAGTGAGTAAATTTCTTAACTTTTGCTGCTGAAGTTACAAATAAATTATTTTAGCAACTTTATTCAGAAACTTGCAATGACCATTTCTTCTACTCCGTTTTTTTTTTTTTTTTTTTTTTTTTTTGAAAGCTGGTTGATCAAAAAATGGAAAAAAAAACCCATGCCAATTTTTTGGATAGCCCACTGAGAAATAAACACCTCTGGAAGATGATTCTTCCCAAATTTCAGTAGGTAGCTAATGTAACTAAAAAAAAAAGTCATCCTTTGGAGATGTGCTTGTCTCCAGTGATTTTCCAGGACCTCTGTGTGACCAGACCACACACTGGATTGATGAAAATCCCATGGCATTGATGAAATGCCTTAAAATGAATAAATTCTTAACATTAATAAATTCATCTTCATTGATGAAATTCCTGACATGAATAAAACATTTTTCTTCCAATGTCTTTGGAGCTGATATCCTGTGATTGCTTCCTTAGGAAAATTACTAAAAAAATGCCAAACCTTCTTCTCTGGTTGGTCGATCCCAGATTTTCATCCCTGGCATCTTCTGTTTGAATTATTTCCCTGAGATATGTGAATCTTCTATAGATGATATCTTCTCTTCTCACTGGAACATGGAGATGTTTATCAGCCATACTTTCAAATTCAGATCTTTTCTGTCTGATCCTTTTTTTTTTTTCCCACAGAAGAAATTTGGGATATGTTTGGCTACAGTTGCTATCCAAAACGCATTTGATCAATTAAAAGTTTCCCCTGTAGCTTAATTTACTTTGCACACCACTTCAGTGATTTTTTTTTCCATTTCCTCTTCCTGTCCTCGTGCTCTCCAGCAGATACTTTCACCAGGTTCTTCTTTGTTCTCCATTATTTCCGTCTTTAAAGAGAAAATTCCTACATCAAACAACGATTCCATAATAAAACTTTGTGTACCAAGGAGAACACCTGGGACTGCATGCAAAACTTGCCCAAAACTGGATTTTTTCTTGTTTCGAACCACAGAAGCTTCGTGTTCTTACTTAATTCTTGAGATTTCCTCTCCATCAGCGAATTCCCACCAATGCAGCTCCCATGGGTCTTGTCTCCATGGCTCTTCTTCACTGAGCTTTCACCACCAATTTCTACTTGGAAATATTTCTAAGGCTTGTTTCCTCTGAAAAATGCCTTTTTCTTCTAAAATAAATCAAAGATGCAGCAACAATGAATTCCGAATATTGGAGGAGGTGCCCAAGAGGGATTAATTTTTGGTTTCATTATTTTATGTAAAACACATGGGGCAAACTTTCATTTTCTTGGATCACAGGAACTCCTTTGTGTTCTGAAGCAGAAACATTTCTGTCAGAATATGCTGAGATTTGGAAAACAGCAAACATCGATTTGTCCTCCCTGCCAAAGAGACGTAACTTTTTGGCATCTTCGGCAAAAAATTTCAACCTTTTTTTTCCTCTGAACAATTTTTTTTCTCGTTTTTCCTCACTTCCACTCTTGGAATGGCATTGGGCTGAACTTCCCAGTGCCAGTGGAACTCTTGAAGTGAAGAGCTGGTCAGACCTCAGTGGGAGTTCATTGGAATCTTTACTAGGGAACACAGGAAGGGAACAGCTTCAAAAACATCAATGTGGAATTGAGAATGTGCTTTTCTGAGATAAACTCTTTATTCCAATAAACCCTTTATTCCAATAAACCCTTTATTCCAATAAATCCTTTATTCCAATAAATGCTCTGCTCCCAATATTCCCTTCTTTGATCAGCTGAGGCATTGCAGGAGAAAGCAGAGGAATTGTCACTGCTGGTCCTGTGGAAAAACGGATGAGAGCATGGATTGTGGTCCTTTGACCTCCTTTGGAAACCACCCCTCATTCCTCCTTCCCACCACACGGCCTGGGCTTCAGGGCTGCTCAACGCTGAGTGACTTCCCAGATGTGAGACCTCGGCACTGATGTCTCCAGGCCAGAGCAGGGAACTCAAGGGGAAAAAAAATAAAGGCGCTGGAAAAAAAGCAGAACACCTCCGGAATTACCCGCGCCACATGCCGGGGCGGCAGCGGTTGGGTCTGGTAGGGAAAGGTTTTCACCTCCCAGCCAAATTCTGACTCAGCCTGTCCATGTCTTTGTGTGCCAAACCTGATCGGATCAACCTGAAAATTGTTTAAATTGGGGAAGTATGGAGGTGTTCCAGCCAGGATCACTCCGGATAATCACAACACCCCACATTTATTAGGGATTTCCAGTCAAGGTGTGCTGGGATCCAGCAATGGCTTCAGAGTCGATGTGGAATGGCTCAAGGATGGAGAAAGCCAGGGCTGGGAAATGGAATAGGAATTGTTCAAATCCTTAAAAAACAGTTTTTTCCCTTCCCACCTGGATTAAAACATTAGGCTGAGTGTAAATCTGAAACCTCCCCAATAACACGGCCCTGGAGTTAATTTCAGACAGGTTTGTAGGGTGTACTTCCTTAGCAGAAAGTTTTAGTGTGAGCAGAACTCATGGGAAAAGTAAAATCCACCCCTGGGGGCAATAATCCATTTATATCATAACTGTTAATGAACCAGGTGATGCCACCTTTTAATTTGAGCCATGCAGGTGTCAATGTCCATATTCTCACCGAAGCAAAGTATCCCAAGACCTCTATTTAATTTTAGAGAGTCTTTTTTTTTCCAGTGTGTGAAAGCTCAGTTAGGATTTATTTTTTTTAAACTCCCTCATACTTTTGGTGTATTGATACTGAGGGGACAGTTTTTGCCTGGCCTTTTCTGCCTAAAAAAGTTGAATTTGAATTTGGCTTTCCACGCTCAGCCAGAAGAACCAGGTGAAGGCAGAGCAAATGAACACCAGAACCTTTCTAGTCTGTGGTTTTAGATAAACTTGGAAGGGCCCTAACGTAAATCCAGGGAATTTCTGCTGGTGGAATTGTAATCTGAAAAGAAAATTGATGTATGGAAATCATATTACCGCTGTCTTTCACAGGCATGTCCTCAACTCTCTTTTATTTCAGAGCTTTTAACTCTTGACCTCATGGCAAATTTATCCCTCATTTAATGCTTAAGATGTTTAGATCATTAGGTAAAAACAGCATTGTTATTTAGGTTACGTGTTGGAAGTCACAGTGCCTGGAAAGAATTCCACTTTGTGGTTTCCAGGCTGACTCCAGAAAATTAGAATTGCAGCAAGGCCGTCCACGGAGTTCAATTTAAAACAAAAATCCCCAACACCAAGTCCAGACTGAGGCAAACCTTAATAGTGCAAAGGTTTCAAAACTTTTTTGCTTCACTTCATCAACATTTGTTATTTCCTAAAGGAAACCAGACAGGTTAATCGTGCAAAACCCACGTGGATGCACAGATATTTCACACATAAACGTGTGCACAAGTGCATGTGTGTGTATATATTGATTTTTCCCCTGTTCGACTTCATATCAGACTTCACCACATGGCACTGAAGCCATCATTTAATGTGGAATTCTGCAGCTAATGGAATGTGGAGAACGAGCTCTTGCTTTCCTACTGGTCACCAGGCTCCCCTTTAACTGCTGGGGGAACACCAGACCTATAAACAGGTCTGTGACCATAGAAACCCCCAGATCAACTTTTCAATTTCATCACTTCAGCAAAGTAATTGGCTTAATTTTTTTTTTTTTTCTATACATTAGACAGGGAAAATGCCTGGCATGTGTGTTCGGATTTATATATCGTCCAAACCAATGTACTAGGGTTCAAAATTTGGAATGGAACTCACAAGTCAGGTCATTTCTCCTAGTGGGAAATGCCAGTTTTTCTCTCCATCCAGGCTTTAGTAGCTCACTGAGATACAAGTAGAATTCAGAGCGAAAAGCTCTTTGATCAGTGAAGTTTTCCACTCATTCCTGTTTCAGGGCTGCACTCACAGATTTGCTTCCCACTCTTATTGAATTTTTCCCCATTCACTTTCCAGACTCTCCATTCACAGATTGTGCCCTTGTCCAGCTGAGTTTTGAGGATATTTTTCATTAATTTGTACAACTTGTGACTCTCCATCCTCGTGCCGCATTTCCTCCACCAACCGCATTTCTGTTGTGGAAAGCTGACTCAAATAAAGATAAAATTGCTAAACCCAAGCTATTTGGTTTGTCAATATTTGATAGAAATAACTTCCTTTTCCTCCCCTTGCTTCTGTCACAACTACCAGAGACTTTTTGTACTCCTTCATACTTTTGCCTTCATATTTGATACATCACAAGAGATGCACCAAGGTAAAACAGGAATATGATCCACTCTCCATCAAAAAACCCCCTCAAATCTGATTTTCCATTGCTGTCCCTAGAATGAATTCTTTTTTTCCCACCTGTCATTTTCTTCCCAATTTCTTAACCCTCACTGAATCCTCCAACTTTCCCAAATTTGATGATGTTCCATCTTCCATGCCTTGCTCGCAGGTAGTCTTCCTGTTTAATACAAAAATATAAACGCTTGTCTTCCAGCTTCAACAAGATCTGCATATTTCTGCCTCTTTTTTTTATTTTCACACAAAAAAAATTTCCTTATTCACATAATCATCTCCTTTCTCCCATAACTGAATACTCAGCCTTACCTTTGATGCCTCAAAAAAGAAAAAAACCCAAAGTCTTAAGTTTTGGTTAAACAAGGTCATTGAGAGTTGGTCTGAATGCCATGGAAAGCTCCACTGATTCCTGCAGGCTGGGAGTTAAAGTTCGCGTTAAGAACTCCCATGATAACGTATTGATCAACACTTCCTTAATCTCATTATCACCACGGACCTGATCAATTATTTATTATCATTAATGTCTGCCATTCAGCAGCGGTGCTACGTGACCACAGACAAGATCCAGGCCCTGGAGTGACCTGTGGAAAAGCAAAGTAAGGGGCAGACTTTGCCCTGGAGAAGTTGTGAGCTGAGCAGAGGGCTCAGACCATGAAATAGTGACTTTTCCCAGTGTTGGGAAAATCAACTTTACAGCCAGGGATTTGCCTGACCCCCTGCGTATGTTGAATATTCCCTGGAATATCAGAGCACAAAGCCGTTATTCCAACAGAAATCCTCCTTTATTAATTAGATAAACAAAGAGATGCCCAAGGAGACTAGGCTCCAGTTGGAAAACTTGATGCCAGTAGAAATTCCCTGCTTGTTTCAAGCACATCTCCCACTAACGCACTGACTAAAGAGCAGGTCATTGGATATTTTACAGCCCATGGAAATTGTGCTCAAGCATGGCACGATTAGGGAACATCCACAGATTTGTCCAATTTTCTACTTTGGGACAGGATGAAGCGCATCCGCTGCCACCAACACTTTTGACAGAACTCTACTGACCACCAAGGGACCAGAATGGCTGATTTCAGTGGAGATGTCCAAATCAAATGTCTGATGAACATAACTTCCCCCTCCTTGGGATCTGCTTGGAGTCCTCCTTTCGTGCTGGTTTGCCATCAAAAATCCCAATTTGCCCAGAAAAGCAGCACCAATGTGGCCCTCTCGGAGAGGAAGCTTTGCTCTGGAGACAAAATTCCCTCCCTGGTGATCGTGTTGCAAGCAAGTTCTGCCTCAGAGACTCAGGGCACAAAGAACAAAAAGGGATTTGAGCGGCCAGGTGGTGGGAGAAGGGAAGTGGAGGGAGGAGGGGGCTGGAATGGGAAAGCGCAGAAACAGTTTTAAATATTTGGAATCTGCAATTGTATTTCCCCCCTTTCCCCTCCCAGAGCTTCATTTTTTTTCTTTTTTTTTCTTTTTTTTCTGAGCCCAGATTAACTATTCCCCCTACAATGCTTTTTCATAAAGGGATCAAGCCCCTTGTTTATAGAATTTGCTAATAACAGCCTCAGTCTCCTTGTCACAGCAGAGTGATTCAATTACAAGACCGGACAATAAAAGCTCAATAAAGAAACTCAAATCCTTATTAAATTCTTTTTTTAAATTATTATTTAAAAAAAAAAAAAAAAAAAAAAAAAAAGGCACTCGAGCAGGGGCTAGGATTGCCAGATCGGGAATTTGCGCGGAGCAGAAGAATGATATGATCTCTCTGAGTAGCACGGCGCAAATTAAAAGAGGTTTAGCGTTAAGTGTTCATGGCACAAAAGCAATTTTAAGTACCTGCAATCAGCTTAGGGGTGGCTAAGCCTAAATATGTACAAATCGTGTAATGGGCAATATCCCTGGCAGTACCACGCGGGGCTCCCACTGGTGAGTGCTCCGGCCTCTCCCCAGGGTCCCACCTCGTCTCCCCGGGAGTGGGAGTGGGAGTGTGTGGGACAAGCCTGTGTGTGGCTTGTGGGCCACCTAGTGTCCTGCTGGCGACTGCACCAAGGGTTCCCTCCTCATTCCTGGTGGGACAGGTTGGAAAGAAAAAAAAACAAACCAAACGAAAAAAAACCCAAAAAAACCTCGCTGGAAGTGTCTAATATCAGGTTTTGAGGGATTTGGTCTTGCAAAAAATGTCCCCGTCTATGGTGGAAGGGTTGGGCTCGAGGGTATTTAAAAGTCCCAAATCATTCTGTGATCCCATAATTAAAAAAAAAAAAAAAAACGAAAAACAACAAACAGAAAACGAATTCAGTCACCTCTGCTGGCACAAAATGGGACAAATCGAGCCAGGGTTTGCTGCACGTCTCTCTTGTCTGCTGCTTCACTTGGAGGGTCCTTCCTAGAATTTGGTATCCACTGAATCCCTCTTCCATTGGGAAATCCATTATTTCCCTTCCTGCTCATCTCCATTTCTTGTTACTTATTTGCTACACAAAACCTGGGATTTTGTTGTTGTTGTTGCTCTTTCCAGCCTGGCAGAATTAAGCTGTAGGATTATAGAATGGTTTGGGTTGGAAGGGACATTAAAATTCATCTTGGGATGCCTTCCACCATCCCAGGTGGATCCAAGCCCCAATGTCCAACCTGGCCTTGGACACTTCCAGGGATCCAGGGGCAGCCACAGCTTCTCTGGGCACCCTGTGCCAAGGCCTGCCCACCCTCACAGGGAACAATTCCTTCCCAAAATCCCACTCTAAGTCTCCTCTCTTTCATTTTAAAGCCATCCCCTTTTTCCTGTCCCTCCATCCCTTGTCCCCAGCCCCTCTCCAGCTCTCCTGGAGCCCCTTTAGGCCCTGGAAGGTGCTCTAAATTCTCCTTGGAGCTTCTCTTCTCAAGCCAAACATTTTTCAAAGCCTAAAAACCTCTCCACCACAAGAAAACCTTGTCGTGTGGAAGCCCTGAGAGACAGTGACTCAGACCCATCCTAATCTCGACTTTTTGGTAAACTGTGGGAATTTTCTTAGTTTCCCATGGCAGTGTGGGATTTCCAGGCTTTGCTCACGCTTCCTCTGAATTCTTCCAGCCACCCTTGGGTTCATTTCCATCCCATCCTCAGTTCTCTGTTTACTTTCTACTCAGTTCTCAGTTTACTTTGCCACCAGCACGGCAGCAAAACCAGATTCGTGACAGAGGTCAAGTAATTTACAGGGGAAGATTTTGTGCATTTGAGGTATATGAGGTGACTCCTACTTTCAGTTGGTTTTCTGGCGTCCAGTAAGGAATTGCCTCAACAGGACCATTCCATGATCCTAAGATTTTTTGTCAAGTTCTGTATAGACTGGACAAGGATCAGAAGTTATAAACTGGGAGAGGTTGGGTTTAAATTAGACATTGAAATGAAGAATTCCTTTTATGATGAGGATGATGAGGCACTGGAACAGGTTGTCCAGAAAACTTGTGGATGCCCCATTGCTGGAAGTGTCTAAGATCAGGGTTTGAGCAACTTGGTCTTGCAAAAAATTTCCTTGTCTATGGCAGAAGGCTTGGGCTTGATGACATTTAAAAGTCCCAAATTATTCTGTGATTTTAGAACTAAAACAAAACAAAACAAAACAAAAACAAACAAACAAACAAACAAACAAAAAACGACAAACAAACCCAAAACACAGCATTGGGAACCAGCCCCAGCTGAATCCACCCCTGGATGAGGAAGCAGAGGCAGGCAGAGGACAGCAAAGCTGCAGAGCCCTCCCTGATAATATAAATAATGAGGAGAACATGACACTGCCGCTGGTCTTCAGGAGGGAGATCATCACCCGAAATTTACTCTGTTGCCACGGACCCCTCGGTGGGATTCACCCGTCCTTAGCTAATTGCCCAAAATAGATGGGGTGAGTGCCCTCCCGAGTGACCTTTCCCTGATAAAAGCAGGAAACCTGGCTTACAGCAGGGGCTTAGGTCTGAAATGGCTGCGGTCGGGGGAGATTAATTCTCCCCTCAGCACTGGAGCTGAGTTAATCAGCAGGGCTCTGGCTGGCAGCTCCACGAGGACATGTGGAGCATTCACCCCATTTTTGGGGGGTGATTTATGATTGCTGGGATAAACTGTGCTCCCAGGGGGAATAAAGGAAGCTCGTCAGAAAGGTGCTTCAGTGAATTTTTTTTTTAATAAAGAATTGAGCAGGGTGAACACAGGTTTTTAATTCTTCGGAACAGGGGCCCAGAGATTTCCCAAGAGCTGTGCTTGTGTCCTGCCTTTGTCAGGCTGTGAAATGTTGGGTGTCCCCAGCTTTTAGGGATAAAATGGGGTGGTCATTCCTGATGGTAACAACAGCTATAAAGACGCACTTGGTTCGGGGTTTGCCATTTAAAATTTAAATGTTGAGGTGTATCCTGATTGAATGTCGAAGACTTGGAGCAGAATAAACTCTCTCAAAGTACCTAAATCTGCTTGTGGTCCACAAAATCATGGAATCAGGATATCCTGATTTGTAAGAGACCCACAGGGATCATCAAGTCCCTCTCCTGGCCCTGCACAGACACCCAGCAATTCCACTCTGAACCTCCTAAGGGAGTGTCTCCAAATGCTCCTGGAATTCTGGCAGCCTTGGAAATATGAACATTCCCTGAGCAGCTTGTGAAAACCCTTTTCCCAATATTCATTCCTCCTCAGCTTGGACTGAACTTCCAGTCTTTTAGGTGGCCACCCATAAAAAAGTGAAGTTTTTCCCTTTCAAGATGAGGAATGACCTGAACCTCTTGTTTTCTTTCCCGATTTAAGAAATGTTAAGAAAGGACGGTAACAGTGAGGCAAAGGTGGAATTTTACTCCCATTAAATAAATATAAATTACACAGGCTGATCAAATCCAGCCAACTGCTTTGCACAATATGAATTTTCCCATAGAAACTCCTCCAAGGTGGAATGAATTTCCAGGCTCGCAGACATGCAGGTTTTGTTTTGTTTTGTGTTGTTTTTTTTTGGTTTTTTTTTTTTTAATTAAGAGCAGCAAAGCATTTATTAGAACGGATGAGAGCACTAAATCTGACCAAAATTCCTTTGAAGCTCCCAGCCCCCCTGCTCGATTCCACGGGACTTCCCCTCCCCGCGATGCTGCCGTGGCTTTATATTTCACAGCATCCATAACACGGATTTATCAAAGGTCACTATGGCAACATCCAGGCAATGCCAGACAAATACTCTGGGCCGAGCCTGGAAACAGCACAAAAACAAACTGAGATCGCCCCGTTCCCACCCGGGCTGCTCCCAGCCCCGAATTTTGATGGATGCTGTGAATAATCCCCCCAGTCCGTATTACCTCAGCCGAGGTGGGAAGGCAGGAGAGGGATATTGGGGCTTGGACGGGCCCGGTAATTGTATTGGCACGGGAGGATTCCGGGAATCGCGGGCTGCCGATGTTTGGGATGGCGGGGTTTCCATGGCAATGGGGGCTCTTGGTTCCCTGGTTTGTTAGTCTTGATTCCTGGGATTTGGGGAGGGGGATATTCCCGTTTGCTCGGGAATTCCAGGACTTCTGTGTGTGTCATATTGTTATATATGTGCATATTGCTGACACGGGTCACGTCTCACGGCGTTCGGAGTCATCACTTGAGAGTGGGATTATTTTTAAGGACGTGGAACTGTTGGAGCAGTTCCAAGACATTTTATAGACTGAAGCTACCCCAAAAAAACCCTTAATGTCATTTCCTGATCATTTTACATATATTATACATATATAATACATATATTATACATATATTATACATAATACATAATACAATATATTATACATCTATAATACATATATTATGCATATATTGTACATATATTATACATATATAGTCATATTATGTGAACCTGAACTTGCTAACTGTAAATGCAAATGTATAAATATAAAAGTGGCACGTACTTATGAAATATAGATACAAATTTTATAGGATTATCATTGCTAATAATAACATAATTAATGTTTAATGGTATTAACTATATTGATTATACAGGATGTAGAATCATATATAGGTATATTATATACGATACGTATTTATACAATATTATATATATAATATACAATATGTATATTATATACATATAAATATATAAATACATATTGAACGTACACATTAATAAAATATGGATATATCACATATACAATAATATATTTCATATATATTATTATATATTTATATTGTATTATGTATTATATATTATATATTATGTCATAATCACACATAATATGTAATATATTATATATAATATATAACATACTATATATTATATACAATATACTATATACTATATATTATATATTGCACATTACATAATATTACATATTACATATCATATATGTTATTTATATATTTATCTATTTATATTAATATAATATATATTATTATATCGATATCAAATGACACACTCAGAATCACAAATCTCCAATCTGACAATGAAAAGCATTTTCAGAAGTGATTGAGAACTTTAAAATACCTCAAACCACTTTACTAGCAATATTTAAAGTCGTTCTTTTGGAGGTGCTCAACCACAGTTGACTTTTATTTTTGCTTTGTTTTCCTCGTTTTGGAAAAGGTGGCACATTTAGGATTTCATTCCTGAGAAAGAAGAAAAAAAAGTATCCAGAAGGTGAAGGAATTCAGAACATTTTTTGCTCTCTATTCTTGTCTATTTTCTGTTTTTTTCCACATTGAACACAGAGCCCAGCACACGCACACAAACTTAGGTGATAAAAGCCCAACGGTCTGCCAGGTGCAAAGTGAATTTCTCGGTAATTAAGATAAGCCAGAATAAAAACAGCTGATGAAACCTTACCTTTCTCCCTTTTATTGCTCATTATCTTCCTGCCTAATGATCCAGTAGCCTCCTATGTTTAAATGGGAGCCTCCTATTGTGAGAGCCATACCCAGGTAGCAGCAGAATTCCTAATAAAATTGCAGTTTATTGTGCAAAAGTTGCTTCCAGGAGTATTTTCTCCCCATAGTTCAAAGGCTGTTCTAAAGACAGAACAGTCCATTTCCTCCTGGGCTTTTTTGTTTGTTTGTTTGTTTTTGGCATTCCTGAATGGTTTTCCAGTGTTAATCATCTCTGGAAAATCCCTCTGAGATGGGAACATTGTCCTGATTTTACTAATGGGAAGCCGACAAATAGATTGAGATTAATGTGAAAATATCCAATTATTTCGGTGTCCAGGCTGAGCCCGGAGTTCCTGCTTTGGCAAAGGTTTGAGCATTTTTTACCTTATTAATCTTCTTCCAACTTTATCTGCCTGGAAAATAATTTCTTTCTCTGAGCTGCCCATTTGCACTGGGGAGAAAAAAGCACATCCAGAGGTGCTTCATCTGAAATGTCTCGGATTAATATCTTGGGAGAAGATAAGTTTCCCTCTAAAACAGATTAATCTCTGATTATTTATTTGAGGACGTTTCCCTTGATTTGCAGCTGGGAGTGCTCCATACTTCATTAAGACACTGAAAATTAAGGGTTTCAGGGACCTGTGGGAGATGATCTGGCCCATCAGCCCTTCTGTCTGTCAGAATTCCAAAATTCAAGCCCCAACACATGAAAACTTGGATTTCTGATGCTTGCACTGGAGGAAAAAAAAAACAAACAAACCTCTCAGCCTTCTTTACAGGAAGCTGATTTTGTCTGATTTTTTTTTTTCTTTGTGAGAGAATCACCAGCAAATCATTGTGAGGTGTGCTGGAAGTTAAATAAAATAATAAAATGGTGAGAAAGGGATACAGGGAAAAATCCTACCTCGGTGGAAAAGAGAGAACTTGATTTCAATATTTAATGTGGTTAATATTTCCCCTCTCCTTGGGTTTATTCTCCTCCTCTTCCTCGCACCCACAGTGATGCCCACATTATCCGTGGATGGGGAAGTTTACCTCTCATGGATTCTGAAGTGAAGATCTCATTCCAGAGGCACACAGACACAGGGTTTCCCTTCCACAGGCGCCTCAATCCCAGTTTCCATGAGTTTCCCACTTGCATAATCACACAATTAATAGATTTGCTCGTTAGGGTCGTGTCTCACGACGTTCAGAGTCATCACTTGAGAACGGGATTATTTTTGAGGACATGGAGCTGTTGGATTACTTCCAAGATATTTTAGACTGAGACTACCCCACATAAAAAAACCCTGAATGTCTTTTTTCTGACCAAATTAAACACAAAGAAAATGCTTTTACAGACAGATATAAATAACTATAATCAAACTACCGAAAATGAGATTGTTTTTAGAGAATGCGGAGTCATAGAGATTATCAATACAAGCTCTCAAACCTTGCTGTGCACTGGTTAAATAAGGTTTTATTTGGGATAAAACAAGGACGGGGGTGAAGGCTTCAGTGAATCCAGTGTCGGCCACCACATTTCAGGAACAAGAGGTGAAGCAACCAACCAGAGCTGGAGGAAAAAAATGGGAATGAACAGAATTCCAGCTAAAACTCAGCTCATGAGGGAACTGCACTTCAGTATTCCCAAAACATGAGTCTGTACATGAGTTAAATAAGCACAACACTTGGAGAAATTAATAAGGTTTTTCCTCCACGCAGTGTCTTTAATTGTCCTAAAATTCCAAATTCCAAATATTTTTCGGGTGTTACTCATGGAGCAGCAGGGGTCCTTGTCACTGCTATCAGAACCTGTCCCCAAAAATGCCATGGCTTCAAGAAAAGTCCTCCAGAACCATTTCTTTTCCCCCTCTAAATCCACAACTCCTTTCCCACCAAAAGGAGCACTGGCCACCACCTCAGCTTTCCAGGGAACAACTTGCAGGTGTTCAGACTTAGGGAATATGGGCTGGGAAAGGAGATGTCCCAAAGCCCCAGGACACGGGATTTTTAATTCAAATTCTTAATTTCAGGTTCTCTGGGGAATTGCGTCCATCGTGTTCCTGACCTAATAAACGAGCGAGATTTATTAACGCACTTATCTTTTTTTTTTTTTTTATACTTTTCCCAATAAATCCGTGCCTCCAAACTTCACTACTGGTTGCTTCCTTGGAAAAAAAAAAAAAAAATGATGGGAGGAATTTGGCTCCGGGGTTTGGTTGTAAAAGTTTTTACTGTATTTTAAATCCAGAGCCTCCTGACAGCTGGAATGGTGGAATTCACCCTCGGACAGGGTATTGCTTTCCTGGCATGTCAAAGCTGATTAAATTATTTTCATATTATTCTAAATGAGTCTTGGAGAGTCTGGGGGTGGGGGGTTGGATGTTTCTGTGATGCCATAAACTCAGACACCTGCTAAGCAGCTGGGAAATTTGGGGAATTCTGGAGCCGTTTTTGATCAGGACAAGGTGAGAAAAACGACTGGGGCAAGGCAGCGTGTTAAGAACTCCCCAGTAATTCACTTTTTTATTATGAATTCAGTTCATGACCTGGGAAACAAGCTCCGTGTCGACATCAGGGTGGAATTTTCACCTGATGGATGGAAAAAGAGACCCTGGAAGGGGAGTCACTCATGAGGGCCGTCAAGGGGATCCCAGGGATGGAGCAGCTCTGCTGGGAGGAAAGTCTGGGAGATCTGGGATTGTTCAGCCTGGAGAGGAGAAGCTTTGGGGTGACCTCATTGTGACCTTCCAGGACCTGAAGGAGCTGCAGGGAAGATAAAGAGAGACACAATTTCTAAGGGATGGAGGGACAGGACCCAGGGAATGGCTTCCCACTGCCAGTGGGCAGGGATGGATGGGATTTTGGGAAGGAATTCCTGACGGGGAGGGTGGGAAGGGGCTGGGATGGAATTCCCAGAGAAGCTGTGGCTGCCTCTGGATCCCTGGAAGTGCCCAAGGCTGGCTGGCACTTGGAACACCCTGGGATAGAGGAAGAAATCCCTGCCCATGGCAGGAAGTTTGGAATGAGATGAGCTTTCAGGTCCCTTCCAACCCAAACCATTCTCTGATTCCATGATATTTTTCTTCATCAGTAAATCCTGGATAAAACACCTGAGGTGTGAGGTGTGCGTAGGCCAAAGGAGTAATTTTCCACCAGCCCACAAGAGGCTGCATCATTGGTTTGTTTTCCCACTCCTTCCCCCCCTCTCCCCAAAACCCATCCTATTTCCTGCCTTGATGAGAGGGTTTGAGACTCATAATCAGCAAAGACACAGTTTGAGACAGCGACCACGGCAGTGAGAAATGAATTTGGCTTTCAGAGCCAAATTTGGCTTTCAGGAGCCACAGGAGTGGCCACAACATGAATCCAGCCAGGGATAACAAACTCACTGTGAGCTGTGGCCGCGTGTGGGATATTTCTCAGGAGATGTCATGGGTTATCACAGCTTGGGGTTTAGTTAAAGAGGAAACAACTCCCTGCGAGAACCTTAGAATTGTTTTGGAAAAGACAGAGACCCATTAGAAATCTCTAACAGGAAAAAGTGTTTTGGAGGTTTCATTTTAATTCCCATTCTTTTCTTTTGGTGTGTGTTAATAAATCTATTTTTATACCCTCTAAGTCTGAGCCTGCTTTACTTTTCTCCTAATCATATCTTGCAGTAGGAAAAAAGAAGACATTAATCTAGTAGAGACTGAGCCCACCATACAAAACAGTGTGTTAGGCAAGAAACAAAAAATTAGCAAATGTAAAAAATCACTCCAGGAGATCTTCCAGAGGTGCTGCTGATTTTTGTGCTCTTCTCCTTTGGCCGAGCAGATCATCAGCCTGTTGTTTTCCAGCCCTGGCTGGGGGAACCAGGCAGTGGGAGAAGAAAAGGAGAAAGGAGAAAGGAGAAAGGGAAAAGGAGAAAGGAAAAAGGAAAAAGGAAAAAGGAAAAAGGGAAAAGGGAAAAGGAAAAAGGAAAAAGGAAAAAGGAAAAAGGAAAAAGGAAAAAGGAAAAAGGAAAAAGGAAAGGAAAAAGAAAAAACTTCAAGCCACAGCCTCTCCCTTTCCTGCCTGCTGGATTTTAACTGCAGCCAGCAGAGAGATGGAGAAGAAATCAGGAGAGAGCAGGAGGATGTGGGTGCTGTGCCCAGAAATGCAGGGAGAGAGACACTGATTTGGGAGCGCTCAGGCCAGCAAAGGGGCCCAGAGCAGCAGGAGGGGCAGGAAAAGAAGGAAAAAGGGAAAAATTTGGAGCTTATTGCTGAATGAACCTCACCTGGTGGCCTCAGGGCCAGCCCTCTGGGTGAGTGACACTGGTGAGGGAGTCTGTGACACTCCTGGGGTGGTGGAGGCAGGAACAGGAGTCTCTGTCAGAGGAGGATTCATGGAAAACCAGAGCTGTGAGGGGTGGTGCAGACCCGGGAGGGACCAGGAGATCTCCCAGGCTGAGGTGGTCACTGCTCCCTCACCACCAGACACCCACCAGGGCTTGTTCTCCCACCCCATGGGGTGTTCCAGCTCGGAGGAATGAGTCAGGCTCTCCCAGCTCAAATTCCTGGGATATAAAACTCAGCATGAGGCACGAGGGGAGCTGGAGGCCACCTAGAAAAGGCAGTGTTTGTTCTCAGTGAGGTGAGTTACCTCATCCCAAGGCAGGGGGTGGGAAAAATCCCAGGATCTCACCCTTTCCCCAGCCCTCGGCATCTCCAACAGGTCCAGAAGAGCCACAGAAAAGCCTTGGAAAACTCTCCAAGCTGAAGGAGCCCCGTGAGGCTTTCTGAAAATGATAAAACTACTTCTTCCTAATCCCTGTGTGTTAATAAATCTACTCTTATACTCTTCAAGTTTGAGCCTGCTTTACTTTTATCCTAATCGTATCTCACACACACAAAAAAAATCTCTCACAAAATCCCTGGTTTTCTTCTTTCTTTTTCATTTTTTTC
The DNA here is from genome assembly GCF_029207755.1 of Chamaea fasciata. Lineage (NCBI taxonomy): Eukaryota > Metazoa > Chordata > Aves > Passeriformes > Sylviidae > Chamaea > Chamaea fasciata. The sequence goes on from NW_027094086.1 coordinate 151,582,791, forward strand.
CTTTTTTTTTCCTTTTCTGGTAAGGCTAAGAAGTGATAGGCACAATCCCCAGTTTGAGGAGGTCACATTCAGTGATTGCTGATTTTTCAGATCCCAAAAGAAATGGGAAGTTGGGTGTGATCACAGTGTTGGTTTTATCAGAAAGGATTTTTCCAGTCTAATTCCAGTGAGTGATTTCCTTTTGAGGCAGCTCAGAATTCCATAGATTTGTCTCAGGCTTTGCAAAGGAAGACGTGACCTGGATAAAGGCACTGTCACCAAATTAAAATCTGGCTAAATTCGACAACGAAAATGGAGCAAAATTCAAGCTGGTTTTGGTTCACAGTGTAAATTTTCTTATTTAACTTTAAAAGAGTGACCTTTCCGTGCCATGGCTGAGAAATGCAGATTTCTCACCATTCAACTCAAAATAAGAGTTAATACTTAAAGCTTGAAATTATTTTGCATCAAAATAATTGAGGAAGAATTATCATCCCCCACTCTGCAGGAGCAGAACGTGGAGGTGTTTGCCCAGGAATCATTTGGCACACCTGGAAAGTCTGACCTCTGGGAATGAAGGTTTCCATCCTCTAAAAACCTTATCTGTGGCTTGGGAAGTGCAACTCAGAGCAAATAAAGCCTTTTCTGGGAGCTCCCCAAAGGCAGGAGGCGGGAGAAAAACTCAGACATTGAAACGCCGATTTTTATTTTTCAGTTTTTCCTCTCGTCCTTTTTCTTTTCAAGCGTTGCACAACCTCCGGAGATTTGGATCTGCCAAGTTTCACACAGCTCTGCTTAATTTTTTTGCTCAAGGAAAGAAGTCTTCTGACTCGGAGTCAGATCCTAAAATTCTTCCTTGGGAAAGGGTTCCCGCTTCCAAGGGCCGGCGGTGCAGCTCCATTGGCTGATGAGATTTGATTAATCCCCCTCTAATGAGGAAGTGGAGCAGCTGAGATGAAAGGCTGAGCCCTCCCTGGGACAAGGTATGAACTAATAAGCCAAGCTCGGCTCACAGGGAGATCCCTCCGGGGATTGGAACCAACCTGACTTTGGTGTTTTGATCAAAACGATGCCAAAACACACAAAAAAAAGAAAAAAATCCCAGCAGGGTCCAATACCTAAAGCAAAAAGCCAACAATGCTACCACCTGTCTGCGCACTCCTGGTACTATTGGATATTCGGCGGCAAAAAAGTGCTAAATTTATCCCAAATTTCACTGATTGGCAGAATTCAAGATTCATTTATCTATTTTCAGTAGACAGAAAATACCTTGGAATGCACCCCTGATGCTGAAGAAATCCATCCAGGGTTTAAAACTGCACGGAGAGACGGGGATGTGAAAGGGAGGAATGTAATCAGAGGAGTATGGGCTGAGTGGGTTTGGGATAAACCCTCTGAATAATGGGATTTGTTGGGCTGCAGAACTGGATTTCAAGAAAAATCGATCCCCTAAAACCAGAAATTTAAAACTCTCCCCAAACCACCCAGCAGAGAACATGCTGTACATCCTTGGCTGATGGATATAAACCCTTTTGGAGTGGCGTTTTCCAGGATCTGGAAGAATGGAAGAAAAACATTTTTGCTGTTGATGTTACGTGAGGCTTTACAGACTTTGTAACGGCGGCGGTGCCCTCATGGAATAAAACAAGCTTCACCCCGAGGAATTTCCTCCCTCAGACATCAATAAAATACGATTTTTAAGCATGACTTTTCCTTTATGTAACATTCCCGAATCTATCCCTAATTAACAAAGCATGCGGGAGGACTTGATTGAGGGATCACTGCTTAAAGCAAGGGCTGCTCTTAAATTAGACGGGATGGGAGAGTGGGAAACCACGGCTGGAAACAGAGGGCTGGAATCCTGAGATGCCAGGGATGACACAAGGCGGGGGGGGGGGGGGGGCACAAACGGAATTTTCTCCCCAGCCAATTCCACAAGTGATTGACAGTCAAAAAAAAAAAAAAAAAGACAGTTTGAACCACATTTGAACAAGCTGCTGCCAATTAGCTGGGAAGCCTCGACGTGCCATTTTGTGATGTTGGTATTTTTTCTCTGCGCAGAGAGAGGGATCCGTGGAAAATTCCATCGGTTAAGATTCTCATTTTCCTCTCGGGGTGAATTGCTGGTTGCAGATCACTGTTCCTGTGACAGCGAGCCGCTCTGACAGGAGTTTCTCCCAGGAATGCAAATTAAAGTGCTGAACTGCATTGCACTGGGTTTGGGAATGGCATCCAAATGAACCGTCTGGGGCAGGTATCAAATCTCATCTAAAATCACAGAACCAGGGAACCACAGGATGGTTGGAAAGGACCTTCAGGATCATCTCGTTCCACCACAACTTCCACTGTCCCAGGGTGATCCAAGGTGATAGATCCAATTAGAAAGCTTGGAGAAAAAAAAAAAAAGGGGGGGGGGGGGGAAAGAATCCAAAATTGATTTAAAGAAAATTATTTTCTCTTGTATACTGGTGTCTGGGTCCAGAATTTTTGTTTCAATGGAATATACTGGATTTACAGCACAGGAAAGGACAGTCCAGAATGGATCCCACCTCACTGAGGAGCTCTAAAATTAGAAATACAGATGTACGTTGGTTTATTCAAAAGAAAATCATATTTTGGATGCAACCAGAGGGTAAAAAATCATCTCAGTCCACGGGCAGGGACACCTTCCACTATCCCAGGTGGCTCCAGCCTGGCCTTGGACACTTCCAGGGATCCAGGGGTGGCCTCATCTTCTCTAGAAAATCAGTTCCACGGTCTGACCACCCTCACAGGGTACAATTCCTTCCCGACATCCCATCCATCCCTGTCCTCTGGCAGTGGGAAGCCATTCCTCCTTGTCTTGTCCCTCCATCCCCTGGAAATTTTCTCTCCGTCTTTCCTGTTGATTCCTCCAGGTCCCGGAAGGTCACACTGAGCTCACCCCAAGGCTTCTCCTCTCCAGCGGAACATTCCCGGCTGTCCCAGCCTTTCCTCCCAGCAGAGCTGCTCCATCCCCGGGATCATCCTGGAGCCTCCTCGGGGCTCTCTCCAGCAGCTCCAGCTCCTTCCCAGGCTGGGCCCTGCTTTGACTCAAATCAAACAAATCTCCTAAAAAAGTCCTCACTAATTACATCTACTGACTTTCCCAGCCTCAATTAAGGTGTACGAGCCTTGACTGAGTAGTTCCTGTTCTGTATGTCCCCAAAATCACACCAGTGCCAAGGATTTCCAGAGCTCTCTGTTGGTCACGGCTGGTTTGAGCTTTGCCAGCCGTCTGTGCCGGGGTGTTTGGGGTCAGGCTGTGCAAGGGAAGCAGACGGGGCTCTGGAAAGAACACTTTTGTTTATTTTATTTCTTTTATTTCTTTTATTTTGTTTTATATATTTTATTTTATTAATTTTATTAATTTTATTAATTTTATTTATTTTATTTATTGGGAAGTGCATTCCCAAAGCCTCCCTGAAGTCCTTTCCTGCTGGTGGGGGCACATGGAGCCAGGCTCCATCAGGGCACCCAGAGGGAGGCCATCTGCATCTGCTCTCACAGATAAACAGCCCAGAAAAGTCCTGGTCTTTTTTCCCAAGGATCTGGTTGATTTTCCCAGGGAATGCACAGAGGGATTTGAAACAAAGCTTTCAGGTGTACCTGGAGGGAATGGGGTGCTTGTCATGGGGAAGTTCATGAAAAGGAATCATGGAATGGTTTGGGTTGGGAAGGGACCTTAAAGATAATCCCATTCCACCCCCTGCCATGGGCAGGGACATCTCCCACTCTCCCAGGGTGATCCAAGCTCCATCCAACCTGGTCTTGGACACTTCCAGGGATCCAGGGGCAGCCACAGCTCCTCTGGGCACCCTGTGCCAGGGCCTGTCCACCCTCACAGGGAAGAATCCCTTCCCGATATCCCACCTAAATTCACTCTAAATCCACTCTCTCTCCCTTTGGAGTCATTCCCCATCACCCTCTCTATGAGTTAGTTCATCCCATTAATCCTACTGCAGAGAAACTCCAGAGGAGCTGTGCTCTCAATCCCTGTTTTCCAGTGAAATCCCAAAGGCCGAAGGATTTAGCTTGAACTCTCAAAACCCACAAACCAAGAGTAATGGGGATGGATTTTATCCCAATGTTTTACAGATTACCTTCTCCTAGGGCAACTCTGCTTTTGTTTCTGACCTCAGAGCAGAGCGAGCCAAGGAGTGACTCAGATCTCACACCCGCAGCCATCGCCGGGGCTCAGAGTGAGGTCTATCCTGGATAAAAATGGAAATGCCCACATTGAATCCACACTAAAACAGATGGATTGTCTGAAAATTCACTGGTGGTTGTAGGTGTCAGGCCCCAGCCTGGGATTCCTTCTGGAATTCTGTCTAGCACTGGCTTGCCCAAATGAGAGTATTTTACATCACAGTGTTGATATATTTTCCCCATCTACAGGCAGGAGAAAGAAGTTTCCTCAATCCCTATATCCAGTATTCCTTGGAATCCATGAGTAACCCTCAGGTTTCCATGAAAAAATGGCCAGTTGCCTTTTATGTTTGGTCTTCATGCAGCTGCCATACTGCTGATGCTGCTTTGCCTTTCTGAGCTGTCACCTCTGTTTGTGGAGGTGAATGTTCCCCATCTGCTCCGTCATTGTGAGATCCCACCTGGAGTCACTTGTTCAGGTGTGGAGTCCATCATCAAAAGGACCTGGAACTCTTGGAGTGAGTCCAGACGAGGCCATGGAATGTTCCAAGGGCTGGAGCCCCTCTGCTCCGGGAGAGCTGGGAATGTTCCCCTGGAGAGGAGAAAACTCCAGGGAGAGCTCAGAGCACCTGGCAGGGCCTGAGGGGGCTCCAGGAGAGCTGGAGAGGGACTGGGGACAAGGGATGGAGGGACAGGACACAGGGAATGGCTTCCCACTGCCAGAGGGCAGGGATGGATGGGAGACTGGGAAGGAATTTCTTGCTGGGCTGGAATTCCCAGAGAAGCTGTGGCTGCCCCTGGATCCCTGGAAGTGTCCAAAGCCAGGCTGGACAGAGCTTGGACCACTCTGGGATAGTGGGAAACGTTCCTACCCATGGCAGGGGGTGGAACAAGATGGGATTCAAGGTCCCTCCCAACCCAAATCATTCTGGAATTCTACAATTCCATGACATGGGAGTTGTTTTCCCTTTTTTAGTTGTTTTCCCTGCCAGGCTCAGAGCTGTGGGACTGCAGCTGTGGTGACACCAGCCCATCCCACACCTTCTCTCTTGGCATTTTGGGAGACATTCAGAGCTATTTCATGGAAAAAATTAAGATAATTAAGGAAAACAACACCTAAATGGAATGTCTCCTGCAAAAGCAGCTCCGAGCTGCTGTTTCTAATGATGGTTAAGTCCTACCTGTCTATAAAATTGCCTAAAAAATAAACAGTTTCCACTTCTGAAAGGTATTTTTTACCACCAAAACTTCATATTCTGGGAAAGGTCTCCAGATTTTGGCATTATTTCCACATGGAGGCCCATTTTGAAATACCAGAATTTCCTCCTGGATGGTCACATTTGTTCAGCAACCTGGTTGCGCCTTTTTTATTTTTTTTTTTTTTGGGTCATCGCTTTTGTGAAATGTTGGCCTTTGCTTTTATTTTTACACAACGTTATCCAGGAAGGATCACAAGTTCCATAGAATCACCAAGATATAAAGCTCGAAAATCCAGATACTGAGAAGCTGAAGACTCGCAATAAAATTTCCAGGTTTGGCAATACAGACAAATGTCATAATTTCCTCGTGGCTCATTTTTAACCTTTCCTTTGAGTCACAATAAATGTTCCTGCATTTATTTTTTTTAACGTCTGGTTTTATGTTATAGGAATAATCTGAGCATTCCAGTCTCTGTGGACTCCATTGATTAATCTGGCTGAATTCTTTCACCTTGGGGGTTGACTCATCCCAATTTTTCCTAATTTTCATAATGCCTGATCCCTGACATTTAGATTTGTGTCACAGCAGCCTAAATTCATATTTTACAGGCCCTTTTCACTCTGGCCACGTTTGTTGTGGCACCTTGAGCACAGCAAATCTTGAATTCAGAGTAAATGTGGAAAAAACCACACATGGTCCCCATGATGTTCTTTAAATTCGGTCAGGATTTTAATTCTTCAGGCTCTAGGCTACACCTGACACCTTATTGCACAAAAAAAATCCCAAAAGATAAACCATGAGCACACTCTGGGTTCGTCTCACTGAATTCATGCCTCAAAAGCTTAAAGAACATCTTTAATTCATAATTAATCCAAGTGGAGGAGTTCTGGGCAAAGACAAAAACCTTCAAAAGATATTTCCATGTATTTCAAGACAATTTAAGGGAGCTGAGACTTTCGTCCCTAATTTTTGTCCTTCAGTAGCTGAAGGGAACCCACAGCAAAGATGGAGAGAGTTAATATACAGAGACCCGGAGGGACAGGACACAGGGGACCGGCTTTAAGGTGGAAAAGAGTAGATTTAGATGGGATTTTGGAAAAGAAGTGATGCTTTAAGTTTTATTTCCGTGTATTTCATGTCCTGCGGTGCCCAGGGGTGCAGCTCTGAGCTCACAGTCAGCGTCACTCAGCTCTCTGCACACAGCAGGGACACTAAACAAATCCTTCTCCTGCTGCACACCAAGGACAACCGGCACAAGTGTTCAGGCCCCAAAGCACAAACAACGGTGGCTGAAGGGAGGAAACAAGAAGGATGGGACTGCATCACCTGCAGCTGGAATTGGACAATTCAACCCCAAGATGGAAATGGACCAAAACTGATCAAAGTGGGAGACCTGGTGACCATTTTTCCATTTTGTGACCATTTTGTGTCCATTTTGTGACCATTTTGGGTCCACCTTGGGTGTAGCCCTGGCCAGGCTCTTGTCCTGCCCAAGGTGGATCCTTAAAGGCCTTTTAATAAATCTCTCCTTTATTCTCCAGCTCTGTCCAGCCTCTGTTTCAGCTCAGCCTTCCCTGGCACAGGGTGCCCAGAGAAGCCGTGGCTGCCCCTGGATTCCTGGAAGTGTCCAAGGCCAGGCTGGAGCACCCTGGGATAGTGGAAGGTGTCCCTGCCCATGGAATGAGATGAGTTTTTACTCTGTGATCGTTTCTAAAATATGATTTTCTTTTGAATAAACCAACATACATCCGTATTTCTAATTGTGAGAGCTCCTCAGCGATGTGGGATCCATTCTGTTCTGTCTTTTCTGTGCTGTAAATCCAGAATATTTCACTGAAACAAAAATTCTGGACCCAGACACCAGTTTTCAAGAGAAAATCATCGTCTTTTAAGCAGTTTTAGAATTCTTTTTTTGCCTGCCCCGCCTCCTTTTTTTTTTTTTTTTCCTCTTTGATTTCTTATTTAAACGGTTTAAATATATCCCAAAATGGGATTTTAATATTCCTGGCCATCTTTCCACATCCGGATTGCTTCCAGCAACAGATTCAACTGTGTAAGGCACAACAGATTCCTGTTGTGCCTGTCACTAAAAAAAAATGGATCATTGATCTGGGAAAATAAAATTATTAAATTTTTTTTTTTAACCTCCCCTGCCTTTTCTTCTGCTGAATTCTTTTCCAACGCTTCCTTGCCTATTTTCCAAGCCTTCCAGGAGCCTATCTCTGTCTAGTGATTACAGGCGAATTACAGGCCAATATCCTATGGAATATAATAAAATTTTGATAAAGTCAAGTGAGATAACGCTCCCTGTTCGTGTCTTTAGGCCTCCAAGTCTGAACTTTCAGTCCTAAAACCGGACTGAGAAGGATTACTGTGGTTGGCTTTTTGCTTTGTGTACGTGATAAGCAGGATGATTAATCAAGGCAGTATCTCTGTTATTAATTATCTGTATCCTCCTTTCATCTAGGAATTATTCTGACTCAATTATTTTTCGTCTCCTCTGGATCCACCAGATGGGTTTGGCATGAGGCAAATCCTTTTTTTTTTTTTTTTTTTTTTTTTTCCCTGATTTATCTTATCATCTCCCTGGGAATTCCATCCAAATCTGCTGAGCTTGCACCGGGAGGGGTTCAAATGCCAGCTCACCTGAATAAGTTTTGTCTCCAAAGTGCTTTAATCCCAGGAATTATCTTTCCCTGGGAGGCAATCCCTTTGCATCCCTGGAAATAACTCAGTGTCAGCTATCCGAACTAAAATTGTGTCAACAAAGGCAAGTTCAGCTGGAAAATTATGATCCACTTGAGCAACTCTCAGCACTGATTAGGGCATATTTACGAGCGAGGTTTGCAGGAATTATTGCCGGACAAAAAAGCTCCCTTTGCCTGGATGGAAAAGGCCCTGGAATATCCCAGGCAGATGCATCATTTTTATGGCTTTGTGGGGGACCTTTTATATTTTTTTACAGAGCTTTGCAGTAATTTAGACCATTTATTCCACGGCCTCCATTTCACCTTGTAAATCTGGTTGTAAATATGGAAGTGGCCACACGCAGCAAAAAATCTGAAAGAAGCAAAGGAACGGCTGAAATTCGGCGTTTAAGGGTTTGCAGAAGATGTATTGCCTTCATATTCCAAAGGAAAAATGAGCTGCTGTCTGATTTTTCTGGGATTTTGAGGGAATTTACAATTCCCTGGACTGAGGCACTGCTGCAGAAAAGAATCCAAACTGGAGATGCTTGAAATTACTTCTAAATTTAGATCATAGCTGTGACCTGAAGAAGAATCAGATTTAAGCTGAAAATCTCCAGAATTTTCAATGAAACTTTGCAAAAGCATCTAAAGACGAAAGGCAAATTTACGATGAATTTAAAAGCGCATTTTTGGGGGGTAACAACAGAAACTTTTTTGAATTTTGAAATGATTGGTGAGTAAATAGGGAGACAAAAGTGGGCTCTAATTAGAAATAATCTCTTTTGTTGGTGAAAGATTTTTTTGCATATTCACAGGGATTAAGGAAAGCCTCAATCCGTTGTTATTTTGGAATTCCCTGGGAGAGAGACCTGTGGAAGAGAGTGGAAGTTGAACCTTGATCTGATGCTTCCTGGGGATATGAATGGGCTTGGAAAGCAAAATCCCTGGAGTTTTATCCTCACCAACAATTTTTTGTGATCCTTTTCATCGATCCCAGGCACCATCACCTAAAAACTGGGTTCTGTTCTCAGCTATATTGAAATTAAATATTTAAAATAAAGCCACTGAGCTGCTCTTTTAAAGAAGTATTAACATAAGATGGAGATGCCAAGTCACTCACAAACGGGGTTACGTTTTCTGTATTTTGGCAGAATTAAAGTGGCCAATTTGTATTTTATTTATTTTGATTTTCAGCTGCTTATTTGACTTTTTTTCTGCACCAAAATCCTCAGTGCTATACAGTGCCTGAATGGCAATTCAAGGGGTGTTCGAATATCTTGGAGCGCTTATCCCTTGACTTCTTTTTTCCAACAGGACAAGAATTTTATCCACTTACCAGTCACTTTGGACAGAGCTTGGAAATTTCAGAGGGATGGGATCATTTTGCTGCAGTTCCCAATTTCTTCCATGTCTGGTTTTTCTCCGTGACTTTGTCATCAAATTCTTCGGCCTCGCAAAGCCAAGAGGTGAACAAGGGGTAGGAAGGGGAAAAAAAAAAAAATTGACTCACGAAAAGAAAATGTCGACCACACTGCCCAAGAATGTCCCAAATGAAAGTCTTCAGTGGGATTTAGAGTTTTTTATTAGTTTGGGTTTGGGGGAATTTTTTAGAAGTTCTATTTAAAAAAAAACAAAAACAAAACCCCACTTCTTTGTTCAAGCCCGTTTTCTCATCGTTAATTATAAATTGATATTAATTATATTTATTCCATGGAATAAATAAGCTCTTGAGAGTCTCTTCCGTGCTGTAAATCATGAGATTGCCACTCTCTATTTGCAATATGAGTCCAAGTTTTCCTGAATTTCAGTAGGAACAAGGGACCAAAGACTGGTTTAAGGCCAAACAGATTTAAGATTTTAGACTTTCATGTGCCTGGTTGGACCCGGAGCCCTCTGCAGCTCTTAAATTTGGGAAAACCTCCAGGAACTGAAAGCTGCACACCCTGATTGCTCCTATTTTCCATGTATTTCCTAATTTCCCGTGTTTAAGTTAGGAATTTTGAGTGGTTAAGTAGGAATCAGCATTTACAAATCCAGGTGGAGAGGCCTAAACCCTGAGTTAGCCAACCCAGCCCCTCCTTACAATTAGCGAGGAAAAACAGATAAAAATTCACTTAACTGCTTTTAAAAGAAATCCTTTTAAAAGGGAATAAAAAAGGGAAAGGGAATAAAAAAGGGAAAGGACATTAAAAAAAAAAATGGGAGAGCACCTTAAAATTGGAATTCTGATTTAGAATTCTAGGATTAGAATTCTAGAATCAGAATCATCTCAGAATCAGATTTTTTTTTTTTTTTCCAGGATAGGAGGTGGAACATGCAGAAGGATTCCTCCCTGTTTTCTAAGGGAAAACTGGGAATGCCACCACCAGCCAGGTGATTCACTGGCTTTAAAAGAAGTGGGCAAAGTACCACAGTGACTTTTAACATGCCCTGACTTGGCTGATCCAAGTGCCCAACTTTCCTCATGAAAAGCACAAAGAAAAGCCATAAAATAACCCGTAGTGGAGATAATGCCTGGAAAAGGAAAAAAAAAAAAAAAAAAAAAAAGAATTATGGCCTGTTGTAAAATGTTGCACATTTTATGGCCTTTCCCAAACAGCTTCACAGCTCCTGGAGTTTGCTTTTCATCCTTCTCTTCCGTGGATGGGATCCAGGAGGAAAAGGTCGAAGCAGAGACAGGAAAAGTCTTTCCTGGAAAAGCTGCACGACGTGGTTCTCTCTCAGCTCTTCCAGCTTTGGATTTCTCTTCCCAAGGGTGAAACACCCAAACCAGCAAGGCTGCCGAGTGATCTTTGTTCTGCTTATCGTTTATACTGCACCTTTTGTCACAATTAATCAATTTCCCGATAAGGGAGGAGAGGGAACTTTTACCTTGCCGCAAATTTCGGGCCGAAGAAGGCTTTGATGGTTTTTTCCTGTCATTTACAAAGGCTTTGGAAAGGAAAAAGGGCCCTGAAACGCCCAAAGCACCCCACTAACTCCACTCTGATAAATTCATAAAGCAAGATGTGACTTTTTCTTTTTCTGAGGAGGTTTTCGGGACAGCGATGAGTCGTCGGAGTGAAGAATGTTCCAAATAACTCATGGATCTGTCTTCTCAGGATTCCCGCAGATTTAGGTAGATTTTTGCTTGGAGCCTGAGGTTCCAGCAAATTAATTTAGAGCTCCTTTTTCTCACCCTTGAGGGCTTGGGGTTTGGAAAGTGGATGTAACCTCATAAATACAAATTATTTGCTATCGATTTAAATAGATTAGGTTTAAATTGGATAAATGGAAGGAATTTTTGTCTGTGAGGGTGGGCAGGCCCTGGCACAGGGTGCCCAGAGAAGCTGTGGCTGCCCCTGGATGCCTGGAAGTGTCCCAGGCCAGGCTGGACAGGGCTTGGAGCAACCTGGGACAGTGGGAGGTGTCCCTGCCCATGGCAGGGAGTGGAATGAGATGACTTTGAAGGTCCTTTCCAATCCAAACCATTCCATGATTCTGTGATTCCATGAACAGACCCAGGCAAACATTTCCTACGGTATCAATTGTCCCACAAAAGCTGAAACATCACCTTTAAGGGACTTTTTTTCCCGCTTCCATGACCTTTGTCACAGACCTCGAGACGTGAATGACAATTTCTCCAATTTATCCATCACAAGCATTTTTCCATGAGTGTCCCAGCACCAGCAGCCCTCAGTTTTCCCTTCATCTGCTCTGTTACTGCCCTGATTTTACAATCACAGGGGTCAAACCCAGGAAGAAAAAAGGAGAATTCAAAGTCTTCTGTGGGGATTTTGCGGGGATCTCTGAGAAGAGAATGGAGAACTTCCCCCCACCCTGGACCATGAGGATGAACAGGGCGTCAATCCCTTCTGCTGAATACATGGAATTCTGGATTCTGACCTTGAAGATCATCTCATTCCACCCCCTGCCGTGGGCAGAGACAGCTTCCACTATCCCAGGGTGATCCAAGCCCCATCCAACCTGGTCTTGGACACTTCCAGGGATACAGGGGCACCCACAGCTTCTCTGGGAATCCATTCCAGGGCCTCAGAACACTCAGAGGGAACAATTCCTTCCCAATCTCCCATCCATTCCTACCCTCTGGCTGTGGGAAGCCATTCCCTGTGTCCTGTCCCTCCATCCCCTGTCCCCAGCCCCTCCCCAGCTCTCCTGGAGCCCCTTCAGGCCCTGGCAGGGGCTCTGAGCTCTCCCTGGAGTTTTCTCTTCTCCAGGGGAAGATTCCCAGCTCTCCCCACCCTTGGAACATCTCCATGGCCTGCTCTGGACTGGTTCCAGCAGCTCCACAACCCTCTGACTTTGGAATCCCTGGACGCAGCTCTGCAGAGAATTCCATCCCTCAGCTGGTTTTGATCCATCCTGTGACTCCTGAGTGACGTCTGAAATTTCTGGGATGGTTTTGCCACGACCACAGCTCAGTCTTGGGGCTTGTGGAGAATTCCAAACTCCACTGGGCTTTAAAGCATTCCTCGAATGTTGAAGCCACTGGACATTGGCTCCAGAAGTTTCTTTGGCCGGGCAGTCTGCAGGACTTCATGGAAGCGATCCCTTGACTTTGCCAAAGGATCATAAATCCCAATTGCTTTATGGCACTCTGTTGAAAGGGAATTACGCTGCAAAAGCTGCGTGAGGTAAAGCTGGAACCGAGTGCTAAATCAGTTTGATGTTTGTGGCCTTCTGAACTTTCTTATCTCAAACGTCTTTTGAGTCACTCTTATCTCCCTCACCCTCATTAACCTGCCCTCGAAAATCAAAACATGGCAGGAGTAGAAAGGGCACTGGAATAAAGCTGGTTTAAAGCAAAACTTTGCTTTCACCCACACAGGAGCTCAGATTAGGCTTAGTCTCTGCAAACCTTAGTCTTGAGCCTTGGTAGGCCTCGCTCCTACACTTTGACCTGTGTCGTTAACCCTGGAGAATCATCCGAGCTCTAAAAACTGGGATTTAAGTTCAGCTGGAGTCTTTGGGGGAATGGATCCATCCATGAATGGTGGAAAAACTTCCTGTGCGCGTCCAGACAGAAATAGATAGTCCTGGAATTACATTCAGTGTCTTTCTCCACTAACACAGGACTTGTACAAAAAAAATAAGTCAGACAACCTCTGCTGGGACATAAACCAGGCCTGGATTTGGGGTGTGCTCAGAGTTAAATCCAGACTAAGCCTGGGTTTAAGGAACGAGCCTCTTCCGATGGTGGTTTTGGAGGAGTAAAACGACCTGGTGGCTGAAACCTGGGAGAGTGAGTGTCGGGCCATCTCAAGTGGGAATTCTACGTGGGAGATTGGGAATCCGCCACAAAAATATCCCCACTGGGGTGATGATATTTGGGTGGAGTGTGAGGGATTTGGGATCCTAAATGGCTGATACTGGTCAATAGTCACGGAAATCCCTTGGGTTTGGAAGAGTCTGTCTCAGAGTGGTGATGATATTTTATATCAGGGGCAGAAACAGGGACAATTTCTCTCTGAGCTGCCGTAGGCACAAGGGTCAAATAACAACGTTTGTGCCACAGGAGCTTAAAAATTGGGTCTGAGGGAAAAATAATGGGATCAAACCTGAATTATGATGGGAACAAGCCATTTGAAAGCCAGATCATTCACAGATACCTTTTCTTGCCAAGTGTTGGCTGTTCATTACCCTTCTCTTACCTAAGGACAATTTATTTTTTTTTTCTTCAATAAACAAGCAAACCAAGCTTCATTTCTGTGAAAAAAAAAGTGTTACCAACTTCGAAAGAGAGGAAAAAAAAGAACAAAAACTTGAACCTTCCAGCCTGAAAGAGTCAATTTTCATCTCAGGATTCCTGGAAAGTTCGGTTAGTATTTACTTAATTTATTCAGGTCAAGAACCTTGAGTCCTTTAGCAGGACTGGACTTCCAAAATCCACGGGTTCATTCTCATTATTCCACAGTTTCTGGAAAAAAAACAACAACTTGGTTTTCCCACTCAGCTGCAGCTGATGTGAAACCCTTCCACGTTTTGCTACCTTCAGTGAGAATAAAACAGATTTTCCTCCTCATTCCCTACTACGACATCTGGCCACAATTAGCCCGGCATCTCACATTTTTGGAGGAGACGTCAGCAATAATTTGGATTTCTCCCTTCTCCTCCTTTTTCCTGGGCAATCTGCGGGCCACGCTTCCACGGGGACAGGAGGCAGAGTGTGAGATGGTCATTCCTGTCTGCGTCAGCCCTTCCCAAAACGGATTGCTCGCAGGGCAACCTGATGGCTCACGTAGCGAAATCCATTTTTTTCCTCCCATGTCATTGCCTGCATTTGTCACCACCTCATCCTTTAAGCTCCAAGCACCGTCCAGGGAGCTGCATAACTCCTGTGCAAAATTCAAATACAAATCAATGCAGGGCTCAGGCCTGAAGGAGAAGCCAAATTATCCTCTGCTAAATCATTCTTTATTTTCTTTTTTTTTTTTTTCAATTTTTTTCTTTTTTTTTTTTTTTGCGAAGACAACTCCAATTTTTCATTTTTATGTCTTTTTAACATGAACTCCTTGTAAGTACATAACCTGCTGCACGATGGAATACACAGAGAAATAAAACCGCCCAAACAGGCTTGATATGAAAAACAGGGCTAAATTTTAGCTTTTGCAACGGAGGAAAAAAAATTAAAAATGAAACTGCTACCAGAAGGCTTTTTATTTTAGTGCCTCTCCCCGCTCCGTATTTGCATTTTAGGTGTATTTTAGTGCCTCTCCCTGCTGTGTATTTGCATTTTTAGTGGGCAACCCATGGGGGTTTTTTTGGTGCAGGAGCAGACCCCTCTCCAAATGGTGCCAGGCTGGCGAAGGAGGCTGTGGCATGAGGGGTGGAATTTCCAGAAAAGCCCCCAAAATTTGATGTTCTCCCGTGCTGGGTGTGGTGTGAGTGCCTGAGCCCAGGCTGGAGCGTCCAGGCTGCTCCGGCTTGGATGGGAAAGGGGGAATAACACAGGGATGGGGAAAACTGCTCAGCCTCACCAGGATGGGCTTAAAAAAGTGTCTCATGGAGTGACCCGGCCATTCCAAGGACTTTTCCCACCATTCCAAAGAGTGACTCTGCCATCCCAAGGAGTTTTACCACCATCCCATGGAGTCTTCCGGACATTCCAAGGAGTGACCCCACTATTCCATGGAGTGATGCCCCCATTCCAAGGACTGATCCCCCCAATTCCAAGGAGTGACCCCTCCATTCCAAGGAGTGACCCTGCCATCCCATGGAGTTTTCCCACCATTCCAAGGAGTGATCTCCCCATTCCATGGAATGACCTTGCCAACCCAAAGACTCTTCCTGCCATCTCAAGGAGTTTCCCTGTCATCCCATGGAGTTTTCCCACCATTCCAAGGAGTTTTCCCACCATTTCAAGGAGTTTTCCCCCCATTCCAAGGAGTTTTCCCCCCGTTCCATGGAGTGACCCCCCCATTCCAAGGAGTGATCCCCCCAATCCATGGAGTGACCCTGCCATCCCATGGAGTTTTCCCACCATTTCAAGGAGTGATCCACCCATTTCAAGGACTTGTCCTGCCATCCCAAGGAGTGACCCCACCATTCCAAGGGTTTCCCACTCTCCCAGCATTCCCGGGATACCTGTGATAACGTCAGCCAGCCTGTGCTCCATCTCCCCAGCTCCAGCCCCAGGACAGTGAGCAGAATTCCCAACCAGTGGCTCCACTCCAGCTTCCAGCCCAGGAACACCACGGAGAGGAGCCCGGTGAAGATGATGAGAGAACCTTGGAACATCTGGAAGCTGGAGGAGGTGCTGGTCATATCCAACGCTGGGTGAAAACAGTGGGAAAAGCACTCGGGCCCTGCCGAAAACTTTCCAAAACCCTGCTGTTTATGGAATACGGGGAAATCCTGTATTTCCCTAAATGAACAAAGGGGATAAAATGAAAAAGGGGATCAGTTTGAGGTGCTTCAGTCCTTCCAAGTTCATCTGGTCTCCACCTGCTGCTGCAGGAGGAGGATTTTGCCTTTCCCAAGGGGCCTGAGTTGGACCTGCCGGCCATGTGTGAATTCCCAGACATCCCCCATGGCACGGGATGTCTGTGTTTAGGGAGCGGGATCATGTCCTTGTTCCCTGTTCCTGTGCTGGGAGGGAACGTGGTGCCTCCAGGGGCCCATCCACTCCAAGTGCTGCGGACAGCAGTGATGGATGGCTGCTCCCTGCCACGCAAGGAAACAAACCCAGACACATTAATTGGAAACTTCAGGTTGGGATGCGTTGCCGAATCTCAGGTCTCCAGAGGCTGTTCGTCATTCCTCTGGGTGTCTGGAACATCTGCACATCTGGGAACATCTGGGGCTGGCAGATGTGACACAGATCCCACGGGAGCAAGCTCCAAGTGAGCAGGGTGTGCTCAGGCTCAGGACATTCCTCTCCAATGAAGGAGTTCTGCGCCCTAAATAAAGGTGCTGCCACTTCCAGCAGCTCTGGTCATCCCAAAGGACAAAATTCTCCCAAAATCCCAGCGTGGAGTGTCCAGGAGGCTGACACTGCTGCTGTAACCTGAGACCACTCGAGTCTTTAGCATCAGCTTTCCCTAAACATCGCCTCCTGAGCCCACATCCACATTTCCCTGGCAGTTCATCACCCCTCTGTGATGAACAATTCAATTCAAAGGATTCACAGCATCCCGCGTGTTATAAATGCACATTATATAGTTGGCTTTTCGCAAATATAAAAATGAACACTGTATGTATAATGCGAGAAGATTGTACTGCATTATCTTTTACTAACAGAGTTCAGAAATGTGATGAATGTCTTTTCTGATTCTAACATAGTGTTAGCAGTAAAAAGACTAGGTTTTCTTTCTCTTTGTAATATCTAAACTGACCAAACCAGAAGATATGGAGAGAGAGAATCCTCCCACATCCTCCCTGAATTGATGAGATTGAGACAGCAGTGGAACAAAAAGCTCCAAGAAGGAATTCATTGGTCTTCTGGTATCAGAAAGACTACCAGGCACCTACAAGGACTGTATCTAATAAAATGTTAATTTGGTACAATGGGGCAAGTTTCGAAGGAAGGGGCGCCAAAAACCAAGGGAACATTGGGACTCAAAGGAATGTTTGAAAAATGCATGTGTAAAAAGTTAATCCTTAAAAACAAGGATTTTGAAGGAGTGATTGTGCTTTTCTGGTGAGGCACCCTCAGCCGAGATACTTTTGCTTTTCTGTCTCCTAATTGTCTACTTTTAAATTTTTTTTTATTAAACTTATAAATTTTGCTAAGAAAGTGAACCTCATTTTTTCACACCATGGGAGTGGCAAACTCCACGTGGTGATGGGATGAGGTTATTTTTGCCTCTGATGTCACCAAGACCTCTGTCCCCTAAACCAATTAAAGGAATTCAATCTACGTAAAACAAGAGACCAAAGGAGGCAGCACAACGTGGAGTACAATTATTGATATAATGATTATTTTGGGGTGTAGGTGAAACATTTTGAGGAAAGAAAAGACTTTGACAGAAAACAGAGCTCAGGTTGGGAGTGTGTGGTGTGCTCTGACACACAGAAGAGATTTTGTGATAGTCTGAGCTCTTGGATCCTTACCAGCAAGTCGCTGCAACCATCATTACACCTGCTCTTAGAAAATTGTGCTGAGACACTCATAGATAA
The DNA here is from genome assembly GCF_029207755.1 of Chamaea fasciata. Classification (NCBI taxonomy): domain Eukaryota; kingdom Metazoa; phylum Chordata; class Aves; order Passeriformes; family Sylviidae; genus Chamaea; species Chamaea fasciata. The sequence continues at coordinate 151,600,445 of NW_027094086.1, forward strand.
ATATTTCAGAAATTTAAGAAAATTTTTTTTGAGAAATCTAACCTGAATTTTTTTTCTAAAAATTTTTGAGAAATTTTTGAAATTTTAAGAATTTTTTTTAGAAATTTTTTTCTGATTTTTTTTTTTTTTTTAGAATTTTCCTTTTTAGAACTCTGAGCTTTATTTAGAAATAAAATGTGTTTTTTTTTTTTAATTTTATCTTCCACCAGAGCTCCGGGAGGGTTTGGACAACACTCCCAGGCACAGGGTGGGGTTGTTGGGACTGTGCAGGGCCAGGAGTTGGACCCCTTGATCATTTTACCCGCCTTCCAAATGAGGATATTCCATGATTCCGTGAAATACAGACGTTGAGAACCACCTGAGATGCCCTGGAGTAACTTGCCCCCAGAAGGACACGAGTGTCCTAGAGGTCCTGGGTTACATCTCCCAGCCTGAGCAGACGTTCTCAGTATCCCAAGGTCTTTCCAACAGCACGGAATGACTTTGTGTGGCAATGGAATCAATCTTGGATCCTCTCCGTGTCCACAGAGAGCTGAGGGACTGCTGCTCACCTGGACAACCAAATCCAGATGTCTTCATCCGAAAGTTTAACCCACCAGGGTGGGGGATAATAAAACGTGACCACCTGGAGATGAGGTGCAAATGTGGATCTCAGCCCACAGCTGGGATTTGAGCCCCAAAGGCCGAGGGTCTCCAGCAGCTCCTCTTGAGTATATAGTGCTTATTTTGGTGTGTTTGGGGTAGTAAAATCTAATTAATTTGCTAAGGGTTTTTATATTTATATTTGGATTACTGTTTGTGATATTACAGGGGCTTTATTTGCTTGGTTTGCTCGATTGCAGCGCACGTTTTATAATTACGGATAATTTGAGAAATACTGTTTGTGGTTAGATTTATTTTTTGGTTTTGTGCTTATTTATAGGTGGCATTTTTTACTTTGATGATTTGAGCCATTGTGAGTTTATTGAGTTAGGAACAACTTTTTTTTTTTTATGTTGCTAATTTAGGATTATTTTTGATATTTTTATTTATTTCCCGCTTGATTTACTTGCTCGTCATTTTGGTGTTTTTTTATTGTTCCAGAGAAAACTGAATCCATTTGTCTCCGATGGGAGAGGTTCTTCCCAGAGTTTCTCAGGTGTCAGCACTGAGGAGTTGGTGCCTCTCAGAGCCATAAATCAAATCGAGTTGTTCAATGAAAGACGGAGCAGATGGATGGAAAGGAGGCCCTTCCCTCCTCCCTTTCCCTGCTCCGTTTCTCCTTTCCCACCTGCCAAACAGAGCTTTCTCCCCATATTTTGTATTTCACAGGGTTTATTTTCACTTCCTTTGCTTTTTAGGTCTCATTTTCCTCCTCGGCATCTTTAGAACCCTTGGGAACTGGAGAGCACCAGCCCTGAGCTGGGAGGGATTCAGGACATCAAAACTCTGCAGAGTTCTTGTCCAAATCCCAAAGGAGGAGCTGCGACTCCCCCGTGCCTCCCAAACCTGCAGATTCCACAGGAGTGATTCCTTGTAAAGGAAATCCTCTTCTCTGATAGTTTCCTCTGGCTGGTACCATGCTTGAACTGGGCAAAAATAAGGGAAAAGTGGAGAAAATGTAATGTGAACTTTGTGCACACTGAAGTATAAATGATAAGGATATCTGGGAACATGTGGAATAGCAAACCAGTGACCACAAAATAATAAATCCCTAAGATTCAGCGGAAAAGAAGGTGAGACCTGGGCTAGTGGAAGGTTCCCTTCCTGTGGAACTGGATGATGTTTAAGGTCCCTTCCAGACCAAAACCATTCCAGGGTTCTGCGGATCCTTTGGGATCTGGATTTGTGCTCGGGAGGGAACAAGCAGGTGGGGAATGTCCCTTCCCAGCTGCGCCAACAAGACCTCCCTGTGGATGGAACCCACCCTTCCTGGCAAAAATGACTCAATAACCCCAACATGTCAGGCTTTGTCCCACTTTTCATGGCAGAAGGAGAAAGATGGGATTGTGGACACGCACAAGCACGTGGAGAAAAGAGCCACAGCTGAAAAAGACGTTGGCTTCATCCAATTCCCAAATTTTTTCAGTTCTACCTCCTGTGGCAGTCCGGGTTTAGGGCTGGTCTAGTGGGTCACTGCTGAAAGTCTGGGAAATCCTAAATCCCAGAAAAATTCCTGCCAAAACACAGTTTTCTGACCAGCTCCTCCTTCCCCTGCCAGAACTCCTGCTTTCCCTTAGGAAACACTTTGCCTCTCACAGCCCAGAGCAGATTTTTGGGAAACCCCTGTGGATTCAACAGTGGAGCAGAAGGAAGAAAGGAGCCCCAAACCACTCCATGAATTTTCCAGACTTTTGCTTTAAACGTCGGTAGAGGCTGTAATTAATTTCCTTGTTCTCCAAGCTTGTTGACGGATTTAACGAGGACTGGTTATAATAATAAAAAAATTTATGTCCTTAGACGTTAAACACGAGTGTTGCTTTTGATGCAGAGCACGGGGCTTTCCCAGCTCTCCTTCCTTTTCTTTTCTTTCTTAGCTTTTAATTTCCTCCTGGAATTCCTCGCAGCCATCCAAATACCTGTGAGTGCACAACCCTTTCCTCTGCCATCAGGGAGAAGATGCCAACCATGGTTAACACCAGAGACCACTGCATTTCTTCCCTCAGCCAGACTTGTCCTCCTGAAAAGAGCAGCCCACAGCTGTTGGAGTTTGAATTATACAAAAATTACAACTTTAAAAATGCCTCATGAATGCAGGCCCGAACACAGAAATGGATACAGGGTTTGACCTGAAACCTTGGAAAAGGCTCCTGGATTTAGAGATCATAAGCAGGAATGTGGGTTTGTAGTGTAGATAGAAACATATTAAGCCAGGTAGTTTTGCGTGTCATTATATTGGGACATGTAAGGGGGGAAATGATGCCTGAAGTTTTATTTCCGTGTATTTGATGTTCTGCGGTGCCCAGGGGTGCAGCTCTGAGCTCACAGTCAGTGTCACTCAGCTCTCTGCACACAGCAGGGACACAAAACAAATCCTTCTCCTGCTGCACACCAAGGACAACTGGCACAAGTGTTCAGGCCCCAAAGCACAAACAACGGTGGCTGAAGGGAGGAAACAAGAAGGATGGGACTGCATCACCTGCAGCTGGAATTGGACAATTCAACCCCAAGGTGCAAATGGACCAAAACTGATCAAAGTGGGAGACCTGGTGACCGTTTGTCCATTTTGTGACCATTTTGTCTCCATTTTGGGTCCATTTTGTGACCATTTTGGATCTGTTTTGTGACCATTTTGGGTCCACCTTGGGTGTAGCCCTGGCCAGGCTCTTGTCCTGCCCAAGGTGTACCTTAAAGGCCTTTTAATAAATATCCACTTTATTCTCCAGTCTCTTTATTCTGTCCAGACTCTGTTCCAGCTCAGCCTTCCCAAGGCATCAGTTTGATTGGTTAAGAAAGTCTTCGCCACATATAAAACAAATTAATTAGGGATTGGTGTGAAAGTAGAAACATTCTTTGTGGCAGTGTTTTATCAGCTAATCAACCTTTAAAAACCCCTGTAACCTGTGTTCTTGTTACCATTGACCAGGGATACCTGACCTTTAATTTATGCTGTGAAGACGTTCTCAGCCCTTCATGAGAGTGAGGCAATAAATCTTTGCTTTAAACATCTCTCAGTGGTCCTGCCTCTCTTGCAGAAGCTCGACATGAATGTGTGGATTTTTGTGAGTTTTTAATCTTCTTTTCTTCATCTTAGAGCCGGGATTAACACAGGAGTCACAATTTTGTGTTTGGACTCGGTGTTTAATAATTTTTATCTATATTACAGCCTCATGAGCCATGAGCGCTTAACTAACAAGGTAGGAAATGGAGCACCTCTAACTCTTTCCGAGGTCTTTTAAGTGCTAATTATCCAATAACGAGATGACGCCTATATTATTTATACTTTTAACCCAATAACTGTCCACCCAAGGCCCGCAATGCGGACCTTATTCACCCAATTAGAAAAAAACACCTGAAAACTAGAAGAAAAAGCTGGAGAAGAAGGACATAGACAATTCCCAAAATCCTCCATATTGCTCCATATATATTACTATAAACTAAAACCTTAAATTCTAAGTTTTGCACTCTGTGAGATGACACAATACTAATCAAACTACACACTCACAATCCCAGTGTTATCACTCAATTTTGAAAGCCTTTTCCATGACATTCCAGGTCAAATGCAGTGTTTGCTCGAGGATCAGTGCCTGTCAGCACAGAAAGCCTGAAATCCTCAGTTTCCAGGAAATTCCAACAGATTTTCCCCACCAAATGTGAAGGAAGCTGGAGTTACTGATCCCAGACCAACCTGCCTGCTCGGTTCTCGCAGGGTGATGTCAGAAATCAGCACTCCTGGCCCGAGGAAAGCAGGCGCAGAAGTGTTGGGCACCTCATTTCAGACAGAGGGATCCTGGAATCTCTTCCCTGGACACATTCCAGGGAAGAGCTGCCAGCTGCACGGGCTGGTGGAGGGATCACAGCAGAGCTTCTCTGTCACTGCACCCTGCAGCGGAAAAGCTGCTCTGAGCCGGCTCTGAGCCAGCTGGAAGGTGAGATTTAATCATTTTAAAGCCAATTATCGGCTCTCAATCACCAGGACCTACCCTGTTTCCAAGAGGAAAACCTTCCGCTGCCTGACAAAGCCATTCCCTGTCTCACCCAGCTGGTTGAAGTCGCTCTGTTGAATGTAGGAGTCATGACTTGGAGGAGCCACACCGAGGACTGGTGTCCTCAGGAAACATTTGGGAATGTCCTTGCTGGATAATTCCACGGCCTGTTCCAAAGACGTGTCTTTGCTCTGGAAACAATTAACAGCCAAAAAAAAAAAAAAAAAAAATCAGGGATTCTTTGTACCTCACCATGAAACTGAGAGAGAAAATGATTTCTTGTCTTTAGCACAGAGCACCCAGTGAAACAAGACCACCATCATTTATTTCCCTTGACAGACAGTGGGCACAGGTTTACGTAGGGCTTAAAATCTTCGCTTCAGACAGAAATTCCCTGATTTAGCTAGGAAAGAACTGTATGGATTAAGGCTTCTAATAAATATTTTATTAATTTGGTGTACAGAGTAGAATAGAAAAGTTTGGAGGCGGGGAAACCCTTCTGCAGGTCTGGGACTAGTAACGACGTAAGAACAAAAAAATTGTTCTGAGGGTAATTTAATGATGCTAATTGCCTGCACAGGGGATATTTGAGGAGCAGGAAGATGTGTTTGAGAGGACGCGTTAGCAGGGAAGAGGGGATAAGGTCAGTAATTCCTTAAGGAGAGGGAAGGGGATAATTATTCCATGTGTAACAGGGGAAGGTTAGTGCCGGGTCAAGAGTCAGGATAACTGTGCTATAAAACTGCGCTATAAAATCAGTATTTATTATTTTTAGCAGGCACTGGATCAATAATCTTACCAAGTTAACCACTGAATATCCTGGCAGATTTTTTTTTTTTAACGACCAGAGTTTTTTTTTTTTCCCTGATAAATAAAATGCAAGGGCAGGAAATTCTCCGTTGCCTCACCGGCCTGAGTGAATCCCTCACTCCTGCCCTTTTCCTGGGAAAGCTGCTTGCTCCTCCTGGCGCTGTCCTAAGGATCCATCCAAGTCACCTCAGTCATCCCTGCTTGACTCACTCTGAGTGGAAAAACGAGGCACAAAATGATTGATCTCCCTCCTAGGAGCACCGGGATGATGGATGGAGTGGGTGGTGGAGGTAGAAAGTGTGGCGTGAGGGATGTCAGGATTCTGCTGTCACTTTATGAGCCCCGGGCAGGGTCACCTCACCTGGTGACACCTGGGCTGGTGAGTTCAGTCAGGCAGGAAAACAATCCTGAGCTGATTTATGGAACACTTTGACATCCCAAGGTGGAGAAAAGGCTTCCACATCCAATCTCTGATCACCAGGAATGGATGGAATAGAGTCCTGTGGCTGAATTTCCTGAGGAGTGGCACCGGGAGCATGAGGATTTGGGACATCTGGGATTTTAGGACGTGATCATTGCCCTCACACTTCATCAGAGCAAGGTCCTCTGTGTCAAATGTAAAGCAATTAGTTCTGATTTAACTAAGCCAATCTTAGTTAATTTGGCTTAAATGAAGCTTGTATTTATCTAGGCTGAGGAAGCAGAGCTTGTGGTGTCTCGGAGCACAGGTGGGATATCCCAGATTTTGGATGTGTGGAGCCAGGCTGATCGTCAGAGAACCTTAGGAAGGTTTGGGTTGGGAAGGAACTTTAAAGATGATCCAGTTCCACCCCCAGCCATGGGCAGGGGCAACTTCCACTGTCCCGGGGTGTTCCAAGTCCCCTCCAACCTGGCCTTGGGCACTTCCAGGCATCCAGGGGCAGCCACAGCTTCTCTGGGCACCCTGTGCCAGCGTCTGTCCACCCTCACAGGGAACAATTCCTGCCCAATATCCAACCTGCCCTTGCTACTTTAAAGCCATTCCCTGTGTCCTGTCCCTCCATGCCTTGTCCCCAGCCCCTCTCCAGCTCTCCTGGAGTCCCTTCAGGCCCCAGCAGGGGCTCTGAGCTCTCCCTGGAGTTTTCTCCTCTCCAGGAGAACATTCCCAGCCCTCTCAGAGCAGAGGGGCTCCAGCCCTTGGAACACTCCATGGCCACCTCTGGACTCTCCAGCAGCTCCACATTCTTGCTCTGGGATCTCCAGACCTGGATGCAGCACAGGAACGGAGTGGACTGTGAGGATCACTTCACTCACCCTCCTGGCCACTTTCCTTTTGGTTCATCCCGGGACACATTTGGCTTTCTGGACTGGAAGTGCACATTCCCGGGCCACCCAGCCCATGGATACATTCCTATTTATGTGTAAATGTATGGAAATGCAATCCACAGCCCTTTCCCATCACTGGTGCCGTGGTTTTGGGTTGTACTGGGGGCACAGGGGATGCAGTGCACCCACACATGGACCAAAGTAGCTGCTTTTTATTTCTTGTCCACCTGTACGTCTGTCTGCATTGCTGCAAAGGACGCACAAAAAGCCGCCTCAATGAGTAAAGAGGCTTTTCCAGCATCTTTTTATCCCTGGTTGAACGGAAGGTAAAGCAATCTGCTGTCAGGCAGCAGGACCTCATCCAGGCAGGCTGACCTTTTTCAGAGGAACATTTTACCCACTGGAAAACATTGCCAACTAATCCTATTAATTGAGTGTGCAGACAACAATTTTCCTTGAATTTCTTCATTTTCCTGCCCTTAAACCTGTCTCTAAACCGAGCTTTTATCTTTTTGAAACCAGACGTGTGCCCACTGTCTTTTCTTTCCACAGCCTGGAGGAATAAAATCATCATCATCATCATCATCATCACCATCATAATAAAATCCTCACCAAATCATCTGTTTAGTCTCATCTCCTTGGTTTTGTTGCTGGCCAGTCTGGTGAAGTACTGAGCTGGGAATGCGAGCCTGGAGTGTCAGCGCTCGTTAACGTAAATACGAGCAAACGGAAAAATATTCCGAGGGCTGGATTCACACACTCGCTCTCAAGGTCCCTTTTTTTACTGCTTTGGCAGGGAAAGGAGACCGAGAGGTGGGTGGCCGTGTCATTTACAGCCCTGCTCCCATGTTTACGGCGCAAGGGCTCGCTCGCTTTTCAACAGCTCGGCTGAAATCTGCTCAGATGGAGTGGCGGGGCCGTGGCTGCGCTGCTTCATTCATCAAACAGCTCCTGCTCTGGTGAGAAGCTCCGTCTAAAAGCCTCCTCCAGTAGCAGAGGAGCAGCTGAACTCGTGTAAGGAGGGAAATCTCGAGTCGTGCACTGACGTTGTTTCACACCACAACGACACAGACTCCGACTTCACAAGGCTGAAAATGACTCCTTTGTTTTTGGGATGGGTCTCCCTTTTAAGCTATTCTACACAGACCGATTTGATTGGTGAAACAAAGACAAACCTCTTCACTCACATTGGTCAGACCAGAGGGACATCAAGAAGTACCCTCCTAGGGAAAGAAGTAAAAACACCGGTACAGTTTGCAAAAACACTTCTCTTGTTTACCTAAAATTCCCTGGGAAAAGAATTTCAGAAAACCAAAACACCTCAGGCACGAAACCAGGGCTAGAGTGCACTGCTCAATGTCCTCCAGATGAGCACCAGCATTGGGGAGTTTCTTTCGAGTTGCTTCAGATGCTGCAGGTCAGAGAACCTCAGAAAGGTTTGGGTTGGAAAGGGATTTTAAAGATAGTCCAGTTCCACCCCTGCCACGGGCAGAGATACTTCCCACTGTCCCAGGCTGCTCCAAGCCCCATCCAACCTGGACTTGGACACTTCCATTTTCAGAGTGGAGGTGTAGTGAGCCCCCTCGGTGACATCGTCACCTTTTCCTGAAATATTTGGGGAAATAGGTCAGACGGTCTGGGCCTGAGCAGTTTATTGCTCTCCAGTGACAACGTGGGGACCCAAGCGTGTCGCTTCCACCCCACATCACCGTCATCCCTTGGATTTCCCTCAAGTTTGACCTCGAGGTTGTTGTGTCCCGCCTTGGCCCATTCGGCTGACTCCATGTGGGGAATTTGGGTTTCCAAAGAGCAGTGAAAGTGTGTGTGTGTTCCTCTAAAGCAGGAATTGCCCCGGGAGAATTTCCAGGGGGTGTTTAAAACTCTCCAGGTTTTTCACCAGGCGGGAGCAAAGGAGGGAATGGGACACAAAATAAAGATGCTTGACTCCAGTCAGGAGGCAGTAGAAATCAGAAGGTTTTATTTACAATTCATTCAGCTCTTTTATAACATCCTTTGCTAAGAAGGCACGTTATTGGTCCAAAGGGCTGACACCTCTCCCATTGGGTAAGTAACAGAAATAGCAAAAAGCACCTGTTGTTATGGGGAAGGAATATTGTTTACACAAGGTTGTTTCGGGAAAAAGAAAAAACTGTTGAAAAGTTTCCCTTGAGAAGAGCTCAGCAATTCTCAAGCTCAGAAAATATTGAGCTCACAGGAGGGGTTGGCAGGCAGCTGGTCACTTGTGTCACCAGGGAAATCAGGATCAGTGGTCACTTCCAGGACCTCCTGCTCAGGGAAGGGAAAGGGAATCTTGTGGGAAGTCCTCTGGGACATCCAGAGGGGATGGAGGGATGTCCCAAGGGCAGCCAGCCCTCAGCCCAGTTTGGACTAAAGCACCACAGAGCTTGTGGAAACCTCTGAACCCCTCAGGGGAATCCCCAGGGCCTTGCCCTGGAAGAACACACCACAGACTCTGCACCTAGGCTGAAAGAAATGACTTCCCCTGTTGGGAGTCCTAGGAATTTAGAGTTTGGGGTTTTGGTGTACAGTAATCTGTGTGAGTCAAGATGGAGGATTTGGGGTGTTGTCTGGGTCCTTCTTCACCATCTTATTCCTTCTTCTTCACATTTTTGGGTGGTTTTCTGTGATTGGGTGAAAAATCTCTGCACTGCAGGCCTTGGGTGGTCATTTTTGGGTCAAAAGTACAAATATTACAGGTGTCACCTCGTTATTGGGTAATTAGCACTTAAAAACCTTGGTAAGAGTTAGAAGCTCTCCATTTTGCCTCATTTCTCTGACTTGCTCGTTAGAGCTCACGGCTTGTGAGCCTGTGAATACTGTAAATAGATAAGATATAACAAACTTTTCAAGTCCCAACTCGAGCTTGGAGTTTCCTGAGTATTTATTCATCCCGACCTTGGCAGAGAAGAAAAGAAGCCAAACTCTTTACAATTCCCCCATGGTGCCACACCATGTGATCCACCCCAGTTCTGCTCTCCCCAAATTTCCCGAATTCTCATGGTTTCTCCTTTTCCTGTTTCCCCTTTGGTTGTTGTCGCACTTTGGGACACGAAAGAATGAAGCAGGCAGCAGTGAGGTTAGCAGAGAAGTTTTATTTTTAATTTTTTGACTATTTTTTATACAGTTCTTTCAGAAGGCCAAAGATTGGCTACACAGGCTGCCACTTTTTTGGCTTCATTGGTGAAGATGGCTATCAATTACATTTTTCCTCCCAGAGGAGAAATATGTAAACAAAATAAATAAATTCTAAAAATATGCATCGTTTTCTTGAAGATGCGTGAGAACAAAATGCAAACACTGAAAAGAAAACAAAGTTAAAGCAACAGGTTGTGGCATCCCTGGTGGTTTCCCAGTATTCCCTGTAGGGCACTGCCCTTTGTGCCAGCCCTCCCCTTTTCAATGGAAAGAAAAGTAGAGAAGACACCTGCAGGGAATGTGCCATGAGTCTGGAGTTGTTTTTTCTTCCTTCAAATCCCACTTGCTGGAATTTGGGTTCCTAAATTTCATATGGGTTCCTAAATTTTAGATTATGATTTAAATAATTTTTTTTTTTTTTTGGTTACGGACAAAAAAGATCAAGTTGCGTGGCAGAGGACAGACAAAAACGATCTCATTTCTGTCGGTTCTAAAAGGAAAATCTTGATTTGTAGGTCAGTTCTTTAAAGGTCGGTGTCCTCAGACCACTGGGTCCTGACCCCATATTTAACCCTGTGCACACCACACGGTCTGGTCTTTTTGTCCTTAATTCCCTTCAGCGTGATGGAACAAACTGTAGCTGGAATTTATTTTAAAAAAGGCCCCTCTTGCCTCTCTTGGCTGAGGCTGATGTGGTGCGTGTGGGGTGTGGACTTGACTGCTTTGCCTGAGTGCCTGCCCATCTCCCCTGGAGATGTTTATTGGGAATAGCACCAGCAACCACCACTGTTGCAACTCTGGAGGCTGAAAATTTTAAGTTTCCTGAGCTGAGGGCTGCTGACCCTCGGGCAGGCACCACATTTGACTTGAGGCCTTGGAACGGGCTCCCAAAATTGAGTGACGGCACTGAAGTTGTAAGTGTGTAGTTAGAATAGCACTGTGCGGTTTTGCGAAGTAAAAACTCAAGTTTGAAGTTTTGGTATACAGTAATGTGTGTGAGCCAAGACTGAGAATTCAAGGAGTTGTCTGGGTTTTTCTTCTTCACTTCCTTCTTCTGTTTTCTTTACAGATTTGGGTGGTTTTCTCTAATTGGGTGAAGGATGTCTGCCCTGCGAACATCAAATAGTCACTATTGGGTCAAAAACATAAATAATGTGTCATTTTGGTAATTGGTAATTATCTCTTAAACAGCCTTAGTAAAAGTTAGAAAATCTCCGTTTCGCCTCGTTTCTCTGGCTGGCATATTAGAGCTCACGCTGTAAATACTGTAAATAAATCAGATATAATAAACAACTAAAACTGAACTCGATTCTACGTTTCCCGTGTCTTTCATCCCACCTTGACCGAGATAAAGCAGGCAGAACCGTCACACACACCACCCAAATCCCACGTCACCTCCAGAGCTCCCAGTGCTGTCATCAGCACCAGGGTCACGTCCCTCCCGGTGTCCCCCCAGACCGCGGCTGATGTCACCCCTCAGGCCAAAGCTGCTGCTGGCTCTGACACCGGGAGCTTCCTCAGGCTCAGCGTGACAAACAAATTGTGTGGTTGACCGCAGGAAAGCTGGGAAAGGCCAAGTTCCACATCAGCTGTGCTGTCATCAGCGTCCCCTGGGGAGCTGCAGAGCTTCTGCAGAGCCGGTTCTTGGGCAAACTCGGTGATTCCCAACCCTCTGTGGCCAGCAGCAACCTGAAACCCTTCCATGTTTCTCCAAGGCCACCGAGGACGCTGGTTGCCAAGCCCGAGGCTGGGAATGCCAGACAAACCCTCCGGGGAGCTGCTGGAAGGACCACCAAGGCTCTGGAGCCAGGGAGCAGCGGCCGCCCTTCCATTACAGCATTGCCCGTCCCATTCCACAGGCAGCATCCGGATGCTCCCAGGGATGTTTTATCCATCTGCAGCTCTTTCCCTCACCTGTCATCATCTCCGAGTGCTTGGCATCTCTGACTCCAGCAGCTGAGCTCGGGGCAGAAGGATCTGGATGGAAATTACGGGGTTGGTTTATGTTGGAGATGATTTTAAATAATCCGAAAAGTCCTTGGCCTTAAAATGCAGAAATCCTCCACTTTTTTTTTTCCCCCCCTTCCCTCGTGGCTTGCAAGAGTTCAAAGACCTCAGAAAGCATCTGCTAAAACGCTCTGGACTGACTCAAGGCTCCAGAGCAACTGTAAATAGACCTTAATAGACTTAATAGACCTTCCAAAAATAGGGAATGAGCAGATTCTCCCTTTTTGGATGACCTGGACAGGAATCGAATTCAGAGCACAGGAAAAGTAGGACTCCTTGAGGTCCTCTGAGTCCAGTCCCCTGCCATCTCAAACTTTCAAAAGGACCAGGAGAAAACCCACAGAATGTCCTGCACCTCTCACCAGCCACAAAAAACCTTCCCTGCAGCCTGAAAGGGCTCCAGAGAGGAAAGGAGGAAGAGATAAGAGACAGCGCTGAGCTGCAAAAATATTGTTATGGGGAGTTCTTATTCCTTCCTTGTGTCCACATGGTTGAAGAGTAAGTTAAAAAACAACAACAACAAAAAGTCTAAATAAGTAACATTTCAAATCCCAGAACTTTCCAGGAAAGCAGGGTGACCTGGATGCCTGCACAAGAATCAAATCCACAGCACAGGAAAAAAAGAAGTCCTTGAGGTCCTCTGAGTCCAGTCCCCTGCCATCTCAAACTTCCAAAAGGACCAGGAGAAAACCCACAGAATGTCCTGCGCCTCTCACCAGCCACAAAAAACCTTCCCTGCAGCCTGAAAGGGCTCCTAAATCCAGAGAGGAAAGGAGGGGGAGATAAGAGACAGCGCTGAGCTGCAAAAATATTGTTATGGGGAGTTCTTATTCCTTCCTTGTGTCCACATGGTTGAAGAGTAAGTTAAAAAAAAAAACAACCAAAAAACTAAATAAGTAACACTCCAAGTCCCAGAACTTTCCAGGAAAGCAGGGTGAGGTTATCACAAAGGAAACAGCGAGGAAGGGTTTAGTGATATCACCACGGGTCAGTTCATCCCAAAAAAGTCCCGAGCTCCACATCCTTTTTATTTTCTCTGCTTTGCTTTCACCTCAGTCTCCTCTTGTCCGAAACTCCACAGTCAGAGACTCCAAGAGGCTTTTCCATCACGGATTTTCCATGGATATTTGAAGATGAGTTCAGATGCATTAAAATTCTCTGTATTGAATATGAGACCAAACAGAAAGAAGAGCCCACCCATGGCAGGGAAGATGCCTGCAGGGAATGAGTTTGGAATCATTTTTATTAATTATTTGTTAATTATGATTATTAATTCCACGAGCTTGGAATTATTTTTCCTCCTTCAAATTCCATTTGCTGGACTCATATGAGTTCCTAAATTTTAGATTATGATCAAAGCAAGTATTTTGCATTTTTTTTTTTTTTTTGTGGTTGTGGACAAAAAGGTCATGTTGCATGGCAGAGGACAGACAGAAACAATCTCATTTCTGTTGGTTCTAAAAAGAAAATCTTCTTGATTTTTACGTCAGTTCTTTCTTTCTCCCACTCACCTGTGGCACAGAAACTGGGGACAATGAAGTAGATTTGAAATCAATTTTTTTTTTTCTAAAAAATCGCCTAATTTCTAATGTGTGTCATTTCAGGAAAAGGGATTTGGCTGAACATGCAGACCCAAAAAAAAAAAAAAAAAAAAAAAAAAAAGAACAAAGGGATTTTTATATTTGCAATTCTTTTAAGGGAAAACTCAGAACAAATAATGGAAAAAAAAAAACAAACAAAAATAAAAAGAGAAAATAATGAAATCTCTTAATTCTCAGGTTGGTTTATTTGCATTTTTCAGTCAATATCTTGACTTTTTGAGTTACCTTCAAACAGCATTTAGATATCTGGAATGATGGAGAAATGCTGCAAGTCTCAGAGGAAGAAAAAGAGAGTTTAGAGGGAGAAACAGACTCAAAAAAGAAAGAAAGGGAAAAAATAGATGGGAAAATGACCTGAACTATTAAACAATCAATCAGCTAAATTAAATTCACTGCAAATAAAGAATATTCTTAGGTAAAAGACTAGAAAACATACCAGTACTACAAATTGATTTGAAAAAATATAATGAAGGCTTTTCTTGCCTCAGTACTAATTATTTCATGGTATTTATTAACTATAGCTAATAAAATACAAATATTTTAAAATATTCCAAAAGAAATGCTTGTAATTGTTTTGTTTTCTATCAGAATAATCAGGATATTGTGGTGCTCAGAGGGAAGAAATTCACTTTTCTCCTGCTTTGAGGCTCCTTTATTCCCATTGGATTTGAAGGGACAAAGTGCCCTGGAAGTGGTGGGGACCTGGAGAAGAAAATGAGCTTGATCTCCTGTTTCTTGGGATTTTATTGATAAAACACCCAGCCAGTGTCATCTGGAAGGGAAAGAGGGAAGGGGAGTGAAGCTGGAGGGAAAAATCACTGAGCAGGCGCCAACCTGAGCTCTAAATCAGCCCAGGGTTGATAAATCATGACCAGGTAAAGGCAATTCTGGGATGATTTTTTTCTTAAGTGGTTCAGGTAATAAAATCCAGAGCTGAATTTTGTCCTGATGCCAAAAAAAAAACTCAAAAAAAACCCCCCAAAACACCCCCCCCCCCAAAAAAAAAAACCCACCTCACAAACAACCAAACAAACTTTAAAAAAAGGGGGGGAAAGGAAAGGAAAGGAAAGGAAAGGAAAGGAAAGGAAAGGAAAGGAAAGGAAAGGAAAGGAAAGGAAAGGAAAGGAAAGGAAAGGAAAGGAAAGGAAAGGAAAGGAAAGGAAAGGAAAGGAAAGGAAAGGAAAGGAAAGGAAAGGAAAGGAAAGGAAAGGAAAGGAAAGGAAAGGAAAGGAAAGGAAAGGAAAGGAAAGGAAAGGAAAGGAAAGTGGTCTGCAGTTTTGAAGACAGGTGTGACATTAAACTGGACAATTTTATTAAGGAGGGCAAAAGCTGCTGAGGGCACGTTCTCCTCCTGGTTCTGTTCTGTCACCTTTCCCAGGCCTCTGCCTGTCCCCACCCGGGTGTCCACGCTCCCTGTGCTGTCATCCCGCTCACCCCACGGCTTCCAGGTGCTCCCAGAGCTGCTTCCCAGCTGGAATGAGCTGATAAAGGAACTCGGGGCAGAATTTGGGGTGATTTCTCTGCAGTTCCTCAGTCAAGGAATTACAATTTATTCATGTGGGTGTCCCCAGCTGCAACCAGATGATCTCAAAGGTCCCTTCCAACCCAATCCATCCTGGAATTACGGGATTCTAATTTAGTGGGGTGGGTCTGTCCTTGCACAGGGGGGAAAATCCCAAAAGAGAAAGAGGCGGAATTTCTTTAGCAGAGCAATTCTGCCCCAGGCAGGTTCAGGAAGAAGCTGCTGCCAATAATTCCCGTGGGGAGGGAATCACTGGAGCAGGTCAGACTTGGGATTAAAGTTTGGGAAAAGTTTTTTAAAAAAACTCTTTGTTAAAACCTTCCCTGGTGGCTGTAAAGAAGGTGTGTGGAGATATTACAGAGAATAAATTGATTGGTGTCGGGTGAGGTTATCAGGATCACGGGAGAGCAGGATTAGCAAAAAAACTGGGATGGAACAGAGCAGGGAAGAAAAGATGGACACAGAGGGGAGAAAGCAGAGTCGGGAAAAGCAGTTTCTCCCTCTCCTTGGGGCATGGAGGTGTGAAATCCCGATGAGCAGGTGAGGGAGTTATCCTGGGAAAGGGATCGGGGTGAGGATGGACAGAGAGGGAGCGGAGGCAGCCGGGGCACTGCTGGGGCATCGCTGGGCAGCGGGGCTGGGAATGAGGGGAGGGAGCAGGGAAAGGAGCTGCACCCCATAATAGGCTGGAGAGAGCACAGATGGGAGTGTGCACTCACTCTGGGAGTCTGCACTCACCCCTGGGAGTGTGCACTCACTCTGGGAGTGTGCACTCACCCTGGGAGTCTGCACTCACCCCTGGGAGTCTGAACTCACTCCCAGGAGTCTGCACTCACTCTGGGAGTGTGCACTCACTCCTGGGAGTGTGCACTCACGCTGGGATGCTGCAGTCACCCCTGGGAGTCTGCACTCACCCCTGGGAGTCTGAACTCACTCCCAGGAGTCTGTACTCACTCTGGGAGTGTGCACTCACCCTGGGAGTGTGCACTCACTCTGGGACTGTGCACTCACGCTGGGATGCTGCAGTCACCCCTGGGAGTCTGCACTCACCCTGGGAGTGTGCACTCACCCTGGGAGTCTGCACTCACTCCCAGGAGTCTGCACTCACCCCTGGCAGTCTGCACTCACCCTGGGAGTCTGCACTCACTCTGGGATGCTGCACTCCCCCCTGGCAGTCTGCACTCACCCCTGGGATGCTGCACTCACTCTCGGGAGTCTGCACTCACCCCTGGGAGTCTGAACTCACTCCCAGGAGTGTGCACTCACTCTGGGAGTGTGCACTCACCCCTGGGAGTCTGCACTCACTCCCGGGAGTCTGCACTGACCCCTGGCAGTCTGCACTCACCCCTGGGATGCTGCACTCACTCTCGGGAGTCTGCACTCACTCCTGGAAGTGTGCACTCACTCTGGGATGCTGCACTCACCCCTGGGAGTCTGCACTCACTCCCGGGAGTGTGCACTCACTCCTGGGAGTCTGCACTCACTCTGGGAGTCTGCAGTCACTCCCTGGAGACTACACTCACTCCCTGGGGACTACACTCACTCCCAGGCCCTCCATCCCCACACAGATCTGGATGAGGCAGCGAAGGCACCATGGGACAAACCCAATTGGGACAAACCCAGTTGGGACAAACCCAGCTGGGACAAACCCAGTTGGGACAAACCCAGCTGGGACAAACCCAGTTGGGACAAACCCAGTTCCAGGATGAACTGCCGGAGGGAAGGGGCCTCTGAGTCAGGACAGGATGATGGTTTGTCTCCCAAAGCACAGCACAGGGAACCTGGACACTTCCTGCAGACACTCTAGGAGAGGCTTCCAGAAGGCAAAAGAGAATTTATCCGGCACGGAGCAGGGGAGTGATGTTTGAACAGGGAAATAATAAAAATTTCTGGAGTAGGAGCCACTCTGAAAGGGGCAGGAATGGCAGGATTTTAGCTGGCGTCATTAATTGGGAAAGGTGGGGATAATGAGAAACAGTTACTTTGTGGTCTGGAAAGGGAAGGAGGACCGTTGTTTATTGGGGTCATAAACCTTACCTGTGATGCAGCAGAGCTTTGGGAAGAACAAACAGGGAAGCAATAAACACCTTCCCAGATAAGAAGATCCGGGAACACACGGGAGTCACAAAATCACGGAATTATTAAGGTTGGAAAAGACCTCCAGGATCATCAATCCCAACTGTCAGCCAGGCACCAGCACCACGTTCAGCACTAAACCACATACTCACACGTGCCACATCCACGTGATTTTAAAACACTTCCAGGGATGCTGATGCCTTGAGTTTTATTTCCATGTGTTTCATGTTCTGCGGCGCCCAGGGGTGCAGCTCTGAGCTCACAGTCAGCGTCACTCAGCTCTCTGCACACAGCAGGGACACAAAACAAATCCTTCTCCTGCTGCACACCAAGGACAACTGGCACAAGTGTTCAGGCCCCAAAGCACAAACAACGGTGGCTGAAGGGAGGAAACAAGAAGGATGGGACTGCATCACCTGCAGCTGGAATTGGACAATTCAACCCCAAGATGCAAATGGACCAAAACTGATCAAAGTGGGAGACTCATGACCACTTTTTGTCCATTTTGTGTCCATTTTGGGTTCATTTTGGGTCCATTTTGTGATCATTTTGGGTCCATTTTGGGTCCACCTTGGGTGTAGCCCTGGCCAGGCTCTTGTCCTGCCCAAGGTGGATTGTTAAAGGTCTTTTAATTAATCTCTCCTTTATTCTCCAACTCTGTCCAGTCTCTGTTCTAGCTCAGCCTTCCCAAGGCGTCGTGCTGACTCCATCACTTCTCCAGGCAGACTGCTCCAGTGCTTGAACACTCTTTCTGTGATGAAATTTTTCCTAATTTCCAATCTAAACCCCTCCTGGCGGAACTTGGGACAGTTTCCTCTTGTCCTGTCCCTTGTTACCTGTATCCCCTCCTCACTGCAGCCTCCTGTCAGGGAGTTGAAAGATGTTGGGCAAAGCCATCAACTCTCAACAGTCCCTCCCTTTTTTTTGGGCTGCGTCAGAGTGGGATGCTGCCAGATTAAAGCGCTCCAAAAACAAAAGAGTGGCTTAATTCCTTAATTAACCCCTTAATTAATGATTTACAGACATCTTACTGACAAAAATTTGCGCCATCCCAACAAGTGATCGCTGAATGTTGAATGAACATCAGCCTTGGCTGTTATAAACTGCATGTTTTTTGTCTTAAAATACACTCCCTTTTCTTCAAGGTTTCCCATTTTCCACTTTCACCTCTGGGGAGCTGTTGGTCGTTAAATATCCGTTATCACTGAAGTTATCAGCACGGAGAGAGCAGGAAGGTTGGCTCTGAGACAAATTGAGATAATTTGGGTTGTTATCAGGCAAGTGGGATAACCTGGTGGTGGAAAAGGGAATGATCCTGCCACTGGAGCCAAAGGGCATCAGGAAGCCTGGGAATACTGTTGGGTGTAGAGGAGTTTCTTTGGAAATCCTGGAGTTTTTGTGGAACAGGAGTTGTTTGAACCCAGCACCAGAAGACAACCTGTAAGGAATATGATAGACACCAGGATTTGTTGGGAATCTTCATTCCCAACAGCTGCACATTTACCAGACTAAATCCTGAGGGTTTTGAATCACAGAGTCACATTTTAATGGTTGAAGTTCATGTCGGGAGCTCCATCAGCTCCCACTGCTTCCAGGACTGGGAATATGGAGATTTTTTCTTTTAAGGGCAGTAGATGGAAGTCCCAGCAAGGTTTCAACCCCGGGAACAAGACCCTCAGTGTGGCAAAGTGGCAAAACCATGGTAAAAGAAAATCCCCCTTTCCTGCTGGTGAGAAACAGAACTGAGATATGAAGTGACTTTTAAATTTTTTTAAAGTTTTTTTTTTTATAGTTTTAAAGGTTTTTAAGGTTACAAAAATTTGTCTGTGGAACAAACACCTACCACGAGCTCTGCCTCCTCTTTTGCAAACAATACCATGAATAACACGAGCTGAACGTGTATTCCTGATGCAGGAACTTGTGCCAGGTCTAACTTTCATCCACACACAGAGGATTCCCTTTGGAAAAGGTCTGTGGAGGAGTTCTTTTGTCAGGAATCAAAGACTTTGCCACCTCCCATGTGCTGGGCACTGGTGAGGCCACACCTCAAATCCTGGCATCAGTTTTGGGTCCCTCACAAGAAAGACCCTGAGGGTTTGGAGTATGTCCAGGGGAGGGAATGAAACTGGGAAAGGGGCTGGAGCACAAGGACGGGAAAAAGGAGGTTCAGGGGAGAATTTATTTCTCTCTGCAACTCCTTGAAAGGAGCCAGCAGCAGGTCAGGGATCAGCCTCTTCCCACGGGGAACAAGAAGACAAGGGGAAATGGCCTCAAGCTGTGCCATGTTGGATGTCAGGAAATACTTTGGTGCTGAAAGAATGGTTAAGAATTGGAACAGTCATCCCAGGGAAGGGGTGGAGTCACCATCCCTGGAAACATTAAAAAAATGGGCAGATTTGGCACTTCCAATAAGGTTTAGTAGACATGGGAGTGTTCAAAGGCTGGACTTGATCTTGGAGGCCTTTTTGATCCAGAGTGATTCCATGATTCTGTGACTCTTCCCCATTTGCTGTGTGGTGGGGTGTTCAGGAATCTTTCTGCCTTCACGCAGTTCTCCCTTCAGCACTGGATTTCTGTGTTCCTCCCCATGGGCAGGAGGGATGGTGATGCCTTGGGAAGGCTGAGCTGGAACAGAGACTGGACAGAGCTGGAGAATAAAGGAGAGATTTATTAAAAGGCCTTTAAGGGCACACCTTGGGCAGGACAAGAGCCTGGCCAGGGCTACACCCAAGGTGGACCCAAAATGGTCACAAAATGATCACAAAATGGACACAAAATGGTCACAAAATGGACAAACGTTCCTGAGGTCTCCCACTTTGATAAGTTTTGGTCCGTTTGCATCTTGGGGTTGAATTGTCCAATTCCAGCTGCAGGTGATGCAGTCCCATCCTTCTTGTTTCCTCCCTTCAGCCACCGTTGTTTGTGCTTTTGGGCCTGAACACTTGTGCCAGTTGTCCTTGGTGTGCAGCAGGAGAAGGATTTGTTTAGTGTCCCTGCTGTGTGCAGAGAGCTGAGTGACACTGACTGTGAGCTCAGAGCTGCACCCCTGGGCACCACAGAACATGAAATACATGGAAATAAAACTTAACCATCAATGGGGAAGACAAGGATGTCCCTGTCAGAGTGTGTGGAGGGTTATCCATAGGCTGGGAGGTTGTGTTGGAGCATGGATGGATCAGGACCATGGATGCAGTGTGGGAATGTGGTTCTGCTGAGCTACACACGTGTGGGAGGCAGCACAAATCTGTGTGAATTCACAATATCCACAGTCCCTGGAATCTCACAGGGATCACAGCCAAGCAACACTCATCGCCAGCTCATCCATGCCTGCTCTCCCAGTTCCTTCTGATCCGGGGAAAAATCTGGGAGCTGCTGGTTCCAGGAGCAAATCTCATCCCTCTGTTGTGGAAAAAGGCTTTGGGGATGGTTTCTGTCATCGATGGCACGGAGAGAAGGAGGAATAAAAATTTAGGAAGGATTCCTCAAGAAATGCTCACTGTCAGCAGAGTAAATAATATTAATGAAGATTTTAACTTAAATTGAGTTTATGGACACCTATCGGTCCCGATTGGAGTTTAGAGTTGGATGAATGAAGAAAGTCTCAGGTAAAGGCTGTGACGCTGAAAAAAATTCAGAATTCCTGAAGTGAATTTGATGCTGGGGAGTTCATCATCATAAAGGTAAAATAAAGATTACTCCTGATTTATAATAGCATTTCAAATTTAGATTTAAACTCCAAAATAAAGATAAGCTAAAGATGACTCCTAATTTCACAAGAATCAAAGGTGCAGTCTTTAAATTTTTTGCTGGAAGAACTCCTACAACTGCAGATGAGAATGTCGAAGGCAGAAGACTTATATTTCTTTTTTCCAGTCTAAAATATCGAGATTATTTTTATCAGTACCTAAGCCCCAGAAATAATTTTAAAAAATGTATTTGTTTCCTTTGATTTTTTGCTGGAAATCTCCAAGTATTTCCTGAGTGGTTTTTCCTGTTGTTTGAATATTCTCGAGCTCCAGACCGAAGGGGAAGAAAAAAAATACCCAAACAAAACCAAATCCAAAAAATTCACTCTTTCCAAGTTCCCAGTCAATCTTCATTAGGAGGAACGCCGATAGAATGCAAATCTGACTTCCAGCAGTTGTTGGAGCTTCTGGTGTTACGAAATTTCCCTCTCTGATTTGGAGCGAGGCGAGAACGTGGCAACAAGTGAACGTTGGAACGCGTGTAAACAAGCCTGAAGCTCGAGGAAAAACTTATTCCTAAACTTGGATTACACATGGGAGAAGAGTTTATCCGGTGCAGGAGATGGCTGAGATATCACAGGGAAAAAATTATCATGGAGAAATGCAGAAATCCTTTGGAGAAAATTCTTTATTCCTCAATTTTCGCGACAGTTGAGGTGGTGGCGAGGGTCAGAGAGAAATAACAGAGAGAACCAATAAATCAATTCAAAAACACTGTGTGGGCCCGTGGGTTTCTCACATTTGTGGTGGAACTCTACCTTTGCTGGTTTCTAATGGAAAATGTTTGCTAACTGGTGTCTCCTCCTGCGTCACAAGGAAAAGCGGCTTTGGAAAACCCTAAATGCTTTTCTGAGGTCGGCACTTCCCAGGGCTGAGCTCCAAACCAATATTTTCTGTGTTCAGAGAACATAGAAAAAGTAAGATATATTTTATATATATATATATATAAATGTAAATGTACATTAACAATCTCTGACTATGTTTTATTAAATTAATAATAAATATCAACAACAGATATTAATAACATAATAAAACAAAATTGAAGCTGTTTTACACCTCAACAACATAGACTCTGACTTCACAAGGCTGAAAATGACTCGTTTATTTTTGGGGTGTGTCTCCCATTTACACTGTTTTACACAGACAAATTAAATTGGTGACACAAAGACAAACCTCTTCAATCACATTGGTCAGACCAGAGGGACGTCGAGAAGAAGTCCCTCCTAAGAAAATGAATAAGCAACATAAGGACAGTTACAAAAAGGTTTCCTCTGTTTGCAAAAAAAAATTCCCTGAAAAAAAAAATTTAAAAAAGAAACAAAACACCTCAAGCATGGAACCAGAGCTAGACAAAATAATCAGAGTTTATTTGTGAAGATTCTGCCTTTGACTCCAGAAAATCCAAGCCAGAGCCTTTTCCAGACGAGTGACGTCCGTGCTAGTGGGACATGGAGCGACGGAACAAGAAGGATTGGCCTTAAACTGAAAGAGGGGAGATTTAGATGGGAATTGGGAAGGAATTCCTAGCTGGAATTCCCAGAGAAGCTGTGACTGCCCCTGGATCCCTGGGATTGTCCAAGGCCAGGCTGGACAAGGCTTGGATCACCCGGGAAGAGTGGGAAATGTCCCTGCCCACGGAAATGGATGATCTTGAAACTCCTTTCCAACCCAACCCGTTGGATATTTTTATGGTTAAGATGAATTGTTACTGTGTTTTTCCATGAGTAATGGTTTTAGAAGAGCCCTCCTTTCTTTATGTTTCATAACAGCCATTTAAAATAACAACCGTTGCCATTATTCAGTGATTTTGTTATCACAACCTGAAAATACAAGCGGGGGAGAAGTGTGTAGGACAGAGACGAATTTACTGCAGGTTTTGGTCCAGCGAGGAACTTTGAGGAACACGAATTCTATTTTGAATTAAAGCCAGGAGAGATTTCAGAAATAAAATCCGAGTATTTTTCTCTTTTAGGTTAAAAAAAAAAAAAAAATCCCCCCCAAAATAAAGCTTTTTTTAGATTCCCTCCCTGACTTTGCAATTTCATTGTTATTAATTTTACATGAGGTGTCACATGTGTGGAGCAGTAACTTCATGCTCTAATGTGTCAAACAGAGAAAGCAGAAATAAAACATTTCCCTTGATTGGAACAAGATGTTTCCCTTTTCATAAATATTTTTCTGCTGGCAGTGTCAAAATGTGACAATTCCACGCTAATAAAATGAATTATTTCTCTGGTTCTGAACGGTATTTTCCTTAAATTAGCGTTGTTTTCGTATGACATCTTGGAATTCTCGTGTTCATGGCTGGTTTAAGAACAAATTTGGGATTCAGGTGAGACTGGACTCACCTGATGAGGGCATCTCCCCTCCAGGGACCTGTCTGTGGAGTCAATAAAATCTAAATTAAATCCTGCTAATTGTAAAGCAAATAATTCCAACCTGTCGCTTATATCCAATGCAAGAATATCTGTAAGAATATCTTTTTTTAATCCATTAGTAACTTTTGGCATTGATGAGTAGATCTATATTGAAATTAAATGCACCCTGTGCAATCTTTAGGTCTATATTCGATTTTATTTTTATTTTCTTTCCCTCCATTTTCATTGTGTCTTCAGTTATTACTTTTCCTGGAAATCTTTACTGGAGAGTTTCTGAATTAAAACTCAGTGGTCACTATTGATCCACCGAATGTATTTCCAATAGAATTCCAGTTCCAAGGATCTCACTTGCCATAAACCACAATCATAGAGACATTTTTTGTCCAGGACAGAGCCAATCTTGTTTTCCCTCTACAGGAGTTACACCAACTCCTTTTTTCCACGGAATTGCAGAGGACTAAAATCCTGTAGGATCAAACAATTAAAGACCAACCAGTTGTAAATCCTGGAGCTGCCAGAATTTTCCCGCGTTGTACTCCGCGCTCAACTTTCCTCTGGAAAAACTGGGAAATTCTATTTTCTTCCTTGAAACCCAAGTTCAAGCAGCAGAACATGGACATGACGGAGCTGATCCATCTGCCCTGAAATCTTTCCATGGATTCCAGCCCAGTTTTGGGATATTCCGACCTGGAATAGCTCCCAAATGTGACAGGAGCTGGAGTTGACCCCACGTCACCTCCGCTGCGTTTTGGGACCATCCCCAAGACTTCCTTCCCTCCTCTGTTGTCCAAAGGAGGGATTCAAGCAACGGCTTGAAGAACCTCCTGAGCCCGTTGGAAATAATAACATTAGTAATTAAAAAAAAATAAAAATTAAAAAGAAATTTTAAAAAATTAAAAAGAAATAAAAATAAGGGTAAAATTAAGGATAAAAATAAGAATAAAAAGAAAAGTGAAAATAAAAATAAGAATAAAATTAAGGATATAAATAAGGATAAAAATAAACCAAAATTAAAAAAACCCAAAACAAACCAATCAAAAAACAAAAACAAAAATTAAGATAAAATAATAACAACGATGACAGCATCAACAACAACAGGAATTATAACAATATTAATATTAATATTAATATTGTTATTATTATTATTATTAATAATAATAATAATGATAATAATAAAGGTCCTTGTGGAACATGCTGATCCCAGTGAGACAGCCCAAAATTCCAGAGTTTCCTCCACGATACAGGAGATTTGGCAGCAGGACTGGAATTCTATCTCGCTCCAGACAGGGAAAATAACCAAAACCAGGAGGTTTTTCATGGAACAAATGGGAACCATGTGACCAAGTCACAATGGAAAAAGCGGAGCTGCTTTCAGCTCCCTAAGCCCTGACACTTCTTTTTGATTTAACCACAATAATCTAAGTGGAAAATGAATAAAATTAATAAATGCCAGGGCTTCTTTTTTTTTTTTTTTTTTTCCAATAAATCTGTGCACGAGCGAGAATAGGAACGAGAATAAAAGCTTTTCATGACACAAAACTTTTATGTTTGGATCTCTGAAAACATTTTCCTTCTCTTACTTTTTATCATTACGATTAGGTCTGGCTGCACCATTTATTTCAGAAAACAAAATATTCGAAGACAGGGAACCTGTTTGGAGTTGCTAAGCCTGGAATGAAAGCCCAATCCTTAACAGGATGACCTGAATCATGATGCATTCATTTATTTTTATGAGTTCTAAACCAAATATTTGAGAAATAAGGATGAGATTTGCCCAGCGGTCGCTTGGGCAAGATTTCCTGCCTGTCGAAATGAGAGTGGTTTGAGCACAAAATCTCAACCATATGCCAGCTGAAGAAATTAAAATGGGATAAGATTTGGTGTCATAGTTGTCGTATTTTGAGGGGGAAAATTAATGTCAGGAATAACCCCTGCAGCCTCATGGGTGTGGTTTTATGTACCTGACTAAACCAAAACCTCGAGGAAGAATTTGAGAAGAACTTGGGAGAAATTGTAAGAATTAATTCACCTGACAATGGATGTTATCTCTTAAAAAAATCTCTCTTTAGACGAACAAAAGTAATTTTGGAACACTGAGGTGACTGATGACACTTTGTGACTTTGGAATTCTATGGGAAAGAGAAATTTCCCTGAGACCTCATTTCTGAGGAGAAGGTACTGCCCGACATACAGGAAGAGACAATCTTCAGATGATGTAAAAAAAAATATATTTATCACCATAAATCTTGCCTTGCTTATGATTTAACCCATCAAAGCTATGAAACCACTCCTGCTGTGTCTATTTTACCTCCCAATTCCAGCTTTTTTCCCTAAATAAGAAGGATGTACAAGTAGAAAGCCAGATAAATTAAAATGCTTAAACAGACACAGTGTCCTGGAGGTGGAGGAGAAAGCTCTAAAATTCAGCCAATCCCAAACACAAAAAATCCAATTAATATTGGCAAAGGCTTCCAAGATCCCTCAGCCAAACCAGTAAAGGTAGATCCCACTGCTGGAAAGGATCCTTGCTGTTAAAATTGCTGCCATGGAGGGTTTCCATTTCCTGGGTAATTTCCAGGGTTTTCCTGTCCTGACCTTTCCAGTGTCTTCTACAGGTGGATTAAACCCACTCTGAAGTGGGTTTTATTTAGGTGGGACTGGACTCACCTTATGAGGGTGTCTCCCCTCCAGGGAGCTGTCTTTGGAGTCAATAAAATCAAAAGTTAGGGTTAAAAATTGAGCTCGAAGGGTCCAGGCGGGTGGAAAAGAAGCAACAATGACCAGAAGCAGGAAGGGAGATGGAATTCTTCTTCTGGGAAGGACGAACAGGGAAGCGAGGCAGTGACTTCCCAGATAGGAAGATCTGGGCACGCACTTGAATCAGGGAATCGTGGAATTGTTAAGTTTGGAAAAGAAACCCTTAAGATCAGCAGATCCAGCTGTCAACCCTGCACCACATGTCTTCAAGTGCCACATCCACTCATTCTTTTAACACTTCCAGGGATGGTGATCCCACCACTGCCCCGGGCAGTCTGTCCCAATGCTTTACAACCCTTGCTATGATTTTTTTTCCCCCCAAATATCCAAATTAAACCTCCCCTGCTGCTCATCACCACAAGACAAGTTTTCCCAAAATAAAGAAAACCTCTGGGTTTGCAGAGAGAAGAGGTGTTGGTGTGGCTGTCCATTTTTTTCAAGCCAGGAACACAAAGAATCCACCACAAGGAAAAGAAACTTTGGACAAAATATTTCCCCCGTCACCTGAAGGACAACAGAACATCTGGAAAGTGTTACCAGCCTATTCATGCAGGAATAAACCCTGGGAATGAGATTTGGAAACCAAGTGGGTGCTCTGGGTAAATCAAGGTGAGATAAGTGATAAGGAGAAGCTCACCAAGCACAAAGGACATTTCCTCATTTCCTGCTTGTCGGTGCTGGGCTGGAATGACCTTTTCCCTCTCCTTGCTTTGCCAGGTCCTGAGGCCAGCAATTTATTTAGAGGCTTTATCACCTTGCAGACATTCCAAAAAGTTGCTGTGAAGGCGTAGAACCCTTCGTAAGACATTTACGTTAAATGACACCAAGTTTGGCCTCTTCTTCTGCCACCTGTCACAGGAGCAGCACTTCAGGGACCACCCTCAACCCTCCAGAGCCTGGAGATGGCAGACTGGGAAAAAAAATATGCCCAGAGTAAAGATGGGATAATTGTCACTTAATGAGCGGATTGCTCTGAGCTGATGTCCATGGATTACTCCCATTCCCAGAAATCTAATCCAGGTTTGGTTAGGAGGGGAACAAGACCTTCATCTCAGCCTTTCTGTCAGCGTGGCCTAACCCCAGGCTCGGATTATCAGCCCTGGGGTTTGCTCCTCAGATGATTCCCTATCAAAACTGAAGGTTCTTGGACAAAGGAAGACTTTTCCTCAAGGTTTTGTCTCAGATGCCAAAGTTTGTTGTAACCGTTCCGAATGGAATAAAGAAGCTTTGATTCATGGGCCTCATTTGGCACAAATAATATTCAGTAGCCTGTGCTCTGTTTATACCAGATCAGGCTTTTTTTCCATGATTTCAAAGAAATGAATGGGAAGGAAAATTCCCATTGACTGGACTGCCAACATAAAATACCACATTAAGTCCTTAATACCTAATTACTGTGGCTTCATGGCCTGAGGTGGGGTGAGGGGTCCCAGCCTGTGGCAGCTGAGCACCAGGTTGGGATCTTTCTGTGGGATAATTCTCATTTAACGAGCACATTGCCCTTAGCTGATGTCCACGGAATACTCCCATTCCCAGAAATCTAAACCAGGTTTGGTTAGGAGGAGAACAAGGTTTTCATCTCGGCCTTTCTGTCAGTGTGGCCTAACCCAAGGAACCAGGATCACTCTGTTTATCAGCCCTGGGGTTTGCTCCTCAGATGTTTCCCTATGAAAACTGAAGGTTCTTGGACAAAGGAAGACTTTTCCTCAAGATTTTGTCCCAAATGCCAAAGTTTGTCATAACTCCAAACGGTTCCTAAAAGAATAAAGAAGCTTTGACTCACGGCCCTCATTTGGCACAAATAATATTCAGTAGCCTGTGTTCTGCTTATACCAGATCAAGCTTTTTTGCCACGATTTTATAGAACTGAATTGGAAAGAAAATTCCCATTGACTGTACTGGTAACATAAAATACCACATTAATTTCTTAATACCTAATTCTTGTCATAAAAAGCTTTATTTTTGCCATGCTACTCCTCATGTCAATTCTACTTAGTAAGATTAGGAAGAATTCAACACAAACTTTTAATAAAGACCCGGGGTTTGGGTGGGGCTCAGGGACTGGTGTGGAATTTCCTGGTATAAATTGCTTTCTAGGTGTCCTTGGAATTTTTCAGACTGGATCAGACCCATTCCATGTGGCCAAAACTTGCCTCCAACACCGCTGGATTTAGAAAAATCCAAGTCTAAATTATTTCGGGTGTGAGCGATAAAGCTCCCTCTGTGCCTAGTTTGTGAAAAACGCTCGTTTGTTAGAATTTCAGAATTTTTCCTCCTTATAGCTCAGGTTGTAACAATTTGTGAGTTTGGTTTTTTGGGGTTTTTCTTGTTTGTTTGTTTGTTTGTTTTTGGTTTTGTTTATTTTTGTTTTGTTTTGTGGGGTTTTTTTGTTTTGGTTTTTGGTTTTTTTTTGGGGGGGGTTTGTGTTATTTTTTTTTGTTTTGTTTTTTTTTTTCAATTTAAAGAAGTCCTTGACTGAATTTATGTGGAATTGGAAGCCAGAGAATCATGGAATCATAGAACATGCTGGGCTGGAAGGGATCCACAAGGATCATTGATCCAAGCCCTGCAGAGACACCCCAACAATCCCACCCTGTTCATCCCTGGGAGCGTTGTCCTGGAGCTCGGGCACCCTTGGGAATATGCTCCTTCCCTGGGGAGCTTGTGCAGTGCCCCACCACCCTCCGTGGGAAGAACTTTTTCCTGAAATCCAACTTAAACCTCTCCTGGCACAGCTTCAGGCCAGCTCAAGTCACTGGTCAGCAGAGGGAAGAACTCAGTGCTTGCTCCCTCTCCATTTCTCCTGGAATCATCACTCAGAGGGACAGGAAGATTTCCTAAATCTCTATCTATGAAAATTTTATCATAACAACCCACAGAAAGCAGCTCCAATTTATGTTCTGAAATGGCTCCACCACGCTCGGATCAGGAGATTTCTCCTGGAGGTTCTACTGCAGTCCCAAACGTGGAGAATCCATAAAAACAGGAAAAGTTTCCTAAATCTCTATTCATGAAAATTGTATCATAATGACCCATGGGAGGAATCTTCAATTTATGTTCTGAAATGGCAGGAAAAGTTTCCCAAATCTCTATCCATGAAAACTGTTATCACATTGACCCACAAAATGCAGCTCCAATTTAGGTTCTGAAATGGCACAAAAAGTCTCCTTAACCTTTATCCATGAATATTTTGTCATCATAACCCACGGAAGGCAGCTCCAGTTTCTGTTCTGAAATGTCTCCTCCCAGCTTTGATCAGGAGCTTTCTCCCAGAGATCCTATTGCAGCCCCAAATGTGGGGAATCCATAAAAACAGGAGAAGTTTCCTAAATCTCTATCCATGAAAATTGTATCACAATGACCCACGGGAGGAATCTTCAATTTATGTTCTGAAATGGCAGTAAAAGTCACTTTAATCTCTATCCACGAAAATTTTATCATAATAACCTATGGAAGGGAGCTCCAATTTAGGTTCTGAAATGGCAGGAAAAGTTTTTTAAATCTCTATCCATGAAAATTTTATCATGGTGACCCATGGAATGAAGCTCCAATTTAGGTTCTGAAATGGCTTCACCAAGCTTGGATCAGGAGCTTTCTCCTGGAGAGCTCATAGCCATCCCAAACATGGGGAATCCACAAAAACAGGAAAAGTTTCCTAAATCTCTATCCACGAAAATTTTATCTTAGTGACCCGTAGAAGGCAGCTCCAATTTATGTTCTGAAATGGCAGGAAAAGTCTCCTAAATCCCTATCCATGACAATTTTATCATAATGACCCACGGGAAGAATCTCCAGTTTAGGTTCTGAAATGGCACAAAAGGTCTCCTTAACCTTTATCCATGACTATTTTGCCATCATAACCCACGGAAGGCAGCTCCAATTTCTGTTCTGAAATGACTCCACCAAGCTTGGATCAGGAATTTTCTCCTGGAGATCTTATTGCAATCCCAAACGTGGGGAATCCATAAAAACCTCCCTCCTTCCCTTCAACCCCCAGTTTATGGCATGGCCGCGGCCGCTCCCGAGGATCTGGAGCATTCCCTTGTGGAGAAGTGGCACCGATGGTAAACAGCAGCTTCATCTTCCCCAAAATGAAAACCGAATGTGCTCCCTCCACATCAAAGCGCCAAGAGTTGAGGAGTCCCAGACAGCGAGCGCTCAGCTCCAACATAAAAACCTCATTAGCACATGAAAGTGTTACATAAACATGTTTGCGTTGTTATTTACCGAGCGGCCCAGGAATGCTTTGTACCACTTAATCAACTCAAGGGCTCGAGCAGCGGGGAGGAAACGGCTTCGCAGTAATGAAAGGCAAAGATTCCAGATCAAATGGGAGTGGAAAAGAACAAACAACCCTCCAGAAACAACAATGAAAACCCCAAATCCATCCAAAATTCTGTACCAAAAAAAAAAAAAAAAAAGCAGCCTCAAAACAACCGTCTAGAAATGAGACTTGTAATTGGAATGACATCTGCATTTTAATTAATATTTCGATTATTGTTTGAACTACCCAGCTCGTGCGTTTGGGTCGTGAATGTGAATCGCCAAGGGGGCTGGAGTTTCGGGCAGAAAACAGATCCTAGAGAGGGCTGAAAAGAAATTTCTTCAGCAGGGCTTTTCCTTGGAAGCTTGTAAAATTCCTGACAGTAAAGGCAATATGGGTTATACCAATGGGAAAGAGGATTTGGGCAGGATTCCGAATGTGAGGAGGGAAAAAAAAAAAAAAAAAAAAAGGATTATTTTGCAAAAAAAAAAAAAGAGATTTGTTTAATTATGAGCAGCTGACAGGCAAGACCCTTGTGTTGCATGTCATCCAAAGCCTACGTGGGCTGTTTTCATTTAGAGCTGGAAAACTGCAAGAACGAGGCTCTTTTCAATCCAGTTTGATAGGAACTTTTTTAAACAGAACTTTTAGAGCATGGTGACGCTTCAAAAACTGTTGTCTGCGAATTGAGATGAAATTAGACCGATCCCAACTGTGGTGTTGCCATGAAGCTCCTACAAAGTCCTCAGTTCCTGCCCGTGGGAAACACAGAGGGACACTCCATAGCTGGAAGGAAATAATTCTTTCTTTTCTGGTTCATCTGTGGAAGGCACAGTGGTGACCACGTGGGAACTGAGCTGGGGAAGGAGCTGGAGAATTCCTGAGGGAGCTGGGAAAGGGGCTGAGCCTGGAGAAAAGGAGGCTCAGTGGGGACCTTGTGGCTCTGCACAACTCCCTGACAGGAGGGGACAGCCGGGGAGGCGATTTGGGATCTGCTCCCAGGGAACAGGGACAGGAAGAGAGGGAATGACCTGGAGAGGCTCAGGTTGGACTCCAGCAGGAATTTCCTCATGGAAAGGGTTATCCAGCCCTCGCAGGGGTGGATTCTCCATCCCTGGAGGGATTTAAAAGCCATGTGGATGTGGCACTTGGGGACACGGGGCAGTGGTGACCTTGGCAGTGCAGACTGGATGACCTCAGGGGTCATTCCCACCCCAAATGATTCCAAGATTCCCTCTTGACCTGCCGGCTCTCTTTCAGAACATCCAGTAACCCCGTTTTGGCTGATGGGATGATCTCAGGCCGTGGTGACCATAAACATTTTTAAGGAAACTCAGGCACAGAATCCAATAAAAGAAAATTCTACTCTCCCTTCTCTCAACACTTCCACAGTTTAAACCGGGCCTAAACTCTAAAGGAGGAGCAACCACAGCTCAGATTATGATCTGCAACCTGACAGTGACCAAACTGCACAGAATTTAATTTTTTTTTTTGCTTCAAAAAACGTTGCCACTCTCTTTCTTGTTTTGCTTTCAGTATTTCTTTTGACATTTTGCCTCCTGGTTTAAGTTACCACCAGACAGCGGCAGATTGTGATTCACTGGGAGGAAAACTTCAAATTTGATAGATGGCCGCTCACTGGAAGTAGGAGAAGTGCTTTTTATTTAAATCAGCTGCGGAATCATGGTGATAAATGTAAACAACCCAAAATAAAGGCAGATTTTATGTGTGAGGCTGTTCTTGTAAGGTTTTGGAAACCGTGAGGTGAGAACAGACTGAAATGAATTTGCAGATGATTCTGTGGTGTGGATGCAGTGATGAGGAGAGCTGAAATTATGGAAAACATCCTTTAAATCCATAAAGAGTCTATCTTCCATTCTGGATACAGAGGGGGTTTTTATTGTTTTTTTGTTTTGTTTTTTTGTTTTGTTTTGGTTTGGTTTTTTTTTGTTTGGTTTGGTTTGGGTTTTTTTGTTGCTTTATTGTTTTGCTTTTTGGGGGTTTTTGGGGGGTTTTTCCAGGTTTTTGTTTGGTCTTTTTGGTTTGTTTTTTGGTTTTTGTGTTTTGTTTGTTTTGTTGTTGTTGGTTTTTTTTTAATCTAGGGAAGATAAACAAGGCAGAAATGAAATTTTAATGCCTGTTTGATACTAGAAACTTTCACCTACCCTTTTCTGAGCACAGACAGCAAGGATCCAAGAATCCTTCTCACTCACAGAGGAGTGAGCCTGTCACACACATTTGTGTGCTCATACGTGTGTAATCCCAGGAAAAATTGCTTCCCACTGGACAGATCCAAAGACCTGGAGTAGCTGATAGAACTCAGACTCTTCTCTGAGTTGTTTGTTGGCCTGGCACCAGTGGGTGATCTAAATTTGGCTGTCACACAAGGTCGGTGTGTTGGTCACAGAGAGCTCAGGTCTGGTCCCGCTGCCATGGGCAGAGTTGAGTTTTTAAGCCCAAAGTCCTGTCACCTCAAATTCCAGGGAATTTGGAGGCGGCTGAGCTGCCGTGCTGGAAGCAGGGGTGCAGAACAGGAGCTTCAATTGAAAAAATTGAATTATTATTCTATAAATCCAGGCCTTCCCAGCTGCATCCTTCATCCAAATGTGAGGAGGGATTCCCACCACATCAGTGCTGTCCCTGGGAGTGAATCCACTGAATTCACGGCTTGAAGAACACCGGCCGCTGCTGCTCTGGGAGCTCCCATCACACACCAGTGGTGGTACTGGTCAGCTCTGGCAGTCTCCCCTCTGGTGATGCATTTTGGGGGGATCCTAAAAACTTTTCCCTACATTTCTCTCCTCTGATTTCATCCTCTGTGTGTCCCATCACCTGTTGCCTTAAGTTTTATTTCCATGTGTTTCCTGTTCTGCGGTGCCCAGGGGTGCAGCTCTGAGCTCACAGTCAGTGTCACTCAGCTCTCTGCACACAGCAGGGACACTAAACAAATCCTTCTCCTGCTGCACACCAAGGACAACTGGCACAAGTGTTCAGGCCCCAAAGCACAAACAACGGTGGCTGAAGGGAGGAAACAAGAAGGATGGGACTGCATCACCTGCAGCTGGAATTGGACAATTCAACCCCAAGATGCAAATGGACCAAAACTGATCAAAGTGGGAGACCTGGTGACCATTTTGTCCATTTTGTGTTCATTTTGTGTCCATTTTGTGACCATTTTGGGTCCACCTTGGGTGTAGCCCTGGCCAGGCTCTTGTCCTGCCCAAGGTGGATCCTTAAAGGCCTTTTAATAAATCTCTTCTTTATTCTCCAGCTCTGTCCAGTCTCAGTTCCAGCTCAGCCTTCCTGAGGCATCACACCAAGCGCCCAGTTGGGCACTTGTCTCTCCAGGAGTTTTCTCCATGATCATTGTGGGTCACCTCCAACTCGGGAATTCCATGATTCCATGATTGCGTGACCTGTCCTGCTCTCCCAAGATGAAGTGAGTGGAGACAAAGCCTTGTCCTCCTTCCAGCCCTCTTGGCTGGTCACTCAAGTGACTGTTTGTCCTCCTGTCCCCACATCTGACACTGACCCAAGCCCAGAGTGGCCACAAGAACACAACGTCCTCCAACCCCACACACGCACAGATGGCTCTGAAATCCTCCCGGCTTTCTTCTGATTCCTTCCCTGTGTTTTGGTTTGGGTTTGCTGCTCCTTTTTTATTGTTATTTTGTTTAGACAAAACCTTTTCCAGGGACTGTGTTCTTCGTTATCCCTGTGGGAGAGGGACAGTTGTTTTTTTACCCCTTCCACAGCACTTTTTTTTTTTTCCAGGCACTGCCCTGATATGGAATTTGCACATATTTGAAGCAGAAATAAATTATTAACATTTTTTTTCCCTTCTTCCTTCCCCCCCCCCCCCCCCTTTTTTGGAGCTGGATGAAGGTAAGAACACGGCATCTTTTCCTACAGCCATCATGTGCAAGCGATTACAGTTGCCCTTAACTTGTACCATATCCCCAGTCAGCCCTAATAAAAAAAGACACAAGAAATGTGAACGTGCCACCAGATTCCTGTGTGGAATCAATCCCTGCTGTGTTGTTAAAACAGCAGAGGAAATTTGGTGTTGAAAGAATGAGAATTCAGGGGGGAAAAAAAATTAAAATCAGAGCTCTAACACCAGAAAGACAAACTCGTACCAGATAAAATCTTATCACAAGCGCTGCTCCTATTTCCTGGAGTTGTTGGTCATTACACTGATTTGTGAACATCTCTGCTAACTCCAGGCTTGAAAAGAGTAAAACTTTTAAATAAATATTCATTGAAAAGGTTCCTGCTTGTGGAAATGTTGGAGGACAGGGATTAAGCTCAGCTTCAAAGTGAAGAGTTTGGATGTTGTGAAATGAGTCTGGACGGATTTCAGTTCCCTTTATCTGTGTTGTCACCCCCTAAAATCACTGTAGAGGGATAAATAAATCCAGAAAGGGATTTATTCTCCCTCTCAGGATGGGAAATAACCTGTCTCTCTATTTAATTCCAAAGCCAAGCCGGATGATCAAGGTTTAAAAAGTTAAAATTAGGTAAAAGCACACTTACAGATATTTCTGGTGTTCAATGGTCCCTGCAACAGAGCCAAGATCTCTTTCCAGGATTTTAGAGGTGCTGCTCAGCATCATAATCATGATGCCATCCCTTCCTCAGCCAAACCTCAGGTGGTCTGCAAACCTCCAGGGTCTCTGGAAATTGCCACGGAATCACAGAATCATACCTTGGACTTGGTGATCTGAGAGATCTTTTCCAGTTTAGTGATTCTGTGATTCTGTGGCTGACTGAAAGGAGGGACTGGACAGGGAAAAGGGAGTCCCAGCCCCAGATTTACCGGTGGTTGCATCATTAAGCAGGAACATTTTGGGGAAAAACATCCCAAATATTGGGATGCATGGGACCTGTTAGATTATGTGGGAAGGTGAGGGAGAGGTGGTTGTGACACTGAAATTCAGAGAAGTGAGGAATGTCCAGCACTGACTGGCTGCCACCAGAAGATGTAATAACCATTCCCATTCCTGATTTCCCCATCCCACAACCAGAGGATCTCTGGAACCGGTGCAGGAATGAAAAGAGCTCTAATAAGGTAATAAGGGATGTGAGCAGAGCACTGGTTTTATTTCCAATTTTTTTTTCCTGGTTTTATCCATCAAAATTATTTCCTAATATCTGTCAATCAGATCTTTCTGGTTCCCTGCATCTCTGGTGACCCCCGAGAACATCCTGATCTGGAAGGAACCCACAAGGATTCCAACTCCTGGCCCTCCACGGGACAATCCCAAAAACCTCACCCTGTCCAAACCCTCCTGGAGCTCTGGCAGCCTTGGGAATGGGAATGTGCCCATTGGCACCTCTGGGGGAGGAACCTTTTCCTGATATCCAACCTAATCCAACCCTGGCACAGCTCCATGCCGATAATTCTCATTTTTAAAAAACATTTAACTCCCATTTTCCAGGTCCACACAGTCCTTGGGGGGATCAAAAGTAATCAAGTAATTTGTCTGCAGGCTTTGGGAACGTGCTGGTGTGTGGAGCAGGCTCTGGGATGCTGGGAAGGGTCAGATTTTCTGCAGAATGAGGAATCCCAAAGGATTTCATAAGGGAAAATCCACCCCAATGCCTGACCCAACCACCATTCTTGCACAACCTCCCTTTTTTTATGCATTAACATAAACCTGTAAATTCCTGTTGGTCAAAAAAAACCCAAACCAAACCAAACCAAACCAAATCAAAACCGAAACCAAAACCAAAACCAAAACCAAATTTAAAAAAGCAAACAAACAAACAAACAAACAAACGAAATACAAAAGAAAAACCCCTCAAAAAAAAAAAAAAACAAAAAAACAAAACAACAACAACAGCAACAACAACAAAAAACAACCAAAAAAACCCACAACACCAAGAGGAAAATACACAAAATTCCTTCCTGGAGAACCTCCTTTGGTTTATCCTTTTTTTTCTCAGAATAAACACCAGTCTGGCTTTCCCAAATATTCCCTTTCATCTGTAAACACTTTCAGCCATACGATGCAGAGGAGATGAAATGTGCAAGGCAAAAAGTCACTCAAGAGTCCCAAAACTGTGACATTCCCTTCAAATGAGTGGCCTTGGAGAACAATTCCATTGGTTTATGGTGATCCCAAGGATTTTCAGCTCCCTGCTCCCACCCTGCAGCCACGAAGACCAAAAAAAAAAGGCACAGCCCGGTTTATGTGAGACCGGCATTTCCCAGAAAATGGATTTCAGATTTTCCTCTGGAAGGTGTCACCAAATACAAATCCTTCCATGAGCGAGGGGTGGAGATGAAAGGTTTGAAACCCTGAAGGGCAGCTCTGAGGTGAGGTTTTCTCCTTCCCCGTGTTCTGTGTCCTGCACAGCTTCAATCCCATCGACATCTGGGAACAACATTGTCCCTGGAATCCAGGCCGGGGGCAAATTCTCCCTCTACTTCAAACGTTCTGCCTTTTGATAGGGAAAATTATCCCCAAATTTCTCCATGTGTTCCTGAAGGGAAAAACATCCCTTAATCAGCCAGGCAAATTTGCTTTCATGTCATCCAAATTAAGTGTTCTTGCAGTGTTTTCCAAATAGTTTATCCAAGGGGGAAAAACAAATAAAAGCAGGCGGAGAAGGCGAGGATGGAAAATTGCTCTTTGTTAGTTTGATTTATTTTTGTCGAGACCTGAAGCCACGGGAGAACATTAATGAGTCACTTTTGGGAGCTGGGATAAAGGAAAACAAGATTTTTATCTCGTTTCTGCAGAGCACGGAGAGCTGGATGTGGATGGATGGTGTGAGGAAAAATTGGCCGAAGTGGAGTCGACACTTCCAAGGGCATCCAGAGCTTTTAATAATTATTAATGAATTATTAATAAAAGTACGGCCAAGGAAAATTTTGTGCCTGTTTCGGGGTGGAGTGGGTGATTTAGAAAGAGCTGAGACACCCAACCTCTTCCTTGCTTTAACCTTCCAACAGGACTCCCAGGCCTCTGTGACAAGAAGATTCCATGAATTTCACGAGGAGAATTCCAACAGTGGACGAGGGTCAAGTCAGGGATTCCTTGAAGGATTTTCCTGTTCAATTCCACGTGCAGAGAGAACAGATGTCCTTGAAAACATCATCAGGTTGTGGAAAACACCTTGTTCACCCCTAGAATAAGGAATTTCTTCCCAATATTCCATCTAAAGCCATCCTCCTCCAGCTCAGGCCCATTCCCTGTGTCCTGTCCCTCCATCCCTTGCCCCAAGTCCCTCTCCAGCTCTCCCGGAGCCTTCTCCTCTCCAGGTTGGGCAATTCCAGCTCCCCCAGGCTGTTTTTTGTGGAAAACTATGAGGGTTTTTTAGGAAAACCTAGGATCAACTTAGTGGCTCTTGTCTGGACATGCAGCAGAGGAGACAGATCATTTTCCCAAGGAATATTAGAGATATTATTCCAAAAGGGTTCATTCCACACAATTTAAAAACAAAAAAACCAACCAACAAACAAAAAGATTAAATGCGTGTAAATCTTTAACCAGCTAATTCCTGACTTACCCTTAAAGATGTGGCTCCTTTAGCTTCAAAGTTAATGGAAATCTATGGAAAAACTGGATTTCGGCAGTTTTTTAAAAAATGGATTTTGACAAAAACTGGCAAATCTATGGATTTGCCTTCAGACTTCAGAGGGGGGGAATTAAAGAGCCCTTCCCAAACAACTGCTCGGGCCAGGGATTTGGAGCAGCTGATCTCCAGAGGTCCCTTCCAGCCTCACCCACTCCATGATTCCGTGATAACCTGGAATTATTCAGCCTCTGGATTGTTTTGGGGTTTTTGGGGTTTTTTTGCCCAGTTTGGATTGTTGTGTAAATACCGGGCAGGCAGATGTTTGGGGTTATTTTTTTTTTATTTTCCTTAATAACGGTCACTGCTCTTTGATCCTGGGACAAACCCCAGCAACCACGGGGAAGGCAAGGAAAATTCTGTTCTGATTAAGGTTCGGGACAAGGGGAGGCTGATTTATTTATTCTTTTATCTGTTTCTTTATTTATTTTTATTTCTAAACACACATATTTAATTAGCGGGTGAGTCACAGAATCATCTTCTAGGGAGAAAGCAGAACCTTGTTCTTCTACTCCTTTCTCTCTTCTAAGGAGAAATCGAGACCTTTTTTTCAGGGAAAAATTGAGTAATTTTTTTTTTTTAGGGAAAAAATGGATCTTTTCTTGTGGGTCTGTGGTAAAGATTTGCACAAGGTCATAAAGATTTCAGTTGCAGAATGTTAAATCAGACTTAAAAGTCCTACTCAGCCCCGTGGGATCTCTCAGAGCTCGTGCAAATCACTGGGAAATTACAGAAAAAAATTAAGACTTCCTTAAAAAATTTCAGATTTCCTTGATTTGCAGCAAACCCTTAGTAAATAAAAATATTTATGCAGCGCACATGTAAGAAGCACGCTTCCACAAAACAATGGGAATTTCATCCCTACCCAAACCTATGGGAATTCTTGCCATTACTAAACCAATGGGAATTTATTCCGTACCCAAACCTATGGAATAGACAGACGTGGAAATAGAAAAAAAACCAGCAACACATTCCCAATTTTTTGATCTAAAGGAATTTGCAAAAAATTTCCATGTCTAAGATGTGGAGGAGGGAACAAAATGTTTTTTGTGGAATTCACTTCCAGTTTGGCAAAATTTTTCAGCCAAGAAAAAAAGGAGAGATGTTTCAAAACTGCTCATTTTCGTATTTTGAGAGGAAAACTTTGAGATTTTTCATAGTGCCTGGTTTATATCTGGGATATAAATTGTCTTTAATTTTAGATGAGCAAAAATAGTTAAACCAAAAGTTCCAGACAAATCCAAGTGCTTCATTTTTAATCCTCCTGCTGGAAAACCTGTAACAATTCTGCCTTCATCCCACCAAAAAAAAAAAAAATTCAACTTTTTAGGGTAACCTATTCAGATTCAGTCCTGAGTTTTGGGGGTTTTTTTCCTTTGCAAGGACCGGTGGTGTAAAATAAATTAGATTTGGGTTAAGTTTGATATTTTTAAATGAAGTCTTTATTTTTTAAATTATTCCTATTGATCAATCAAAGAGTCTGGTGGAGTTGGCGGTGCCGGGTTTACAGTTGGATTTGATGATCCTAAAGGTTATGTCCAACCTAAATCATTCCATAATTTGATGCTTTGTGCCAGAAGTGAATCCAAAGTGCATCTTCCCTGGTGAGAATGCAGGAATTTTGCCTTTTCCTACGCCAGGAGGAGGGGCCAGCTGGGAACACGAGGCTGCTCCTGGGTTGTGGCCCACTCCTGATTAATAAAAGTTTTTCCTCCTTTCTCTCCCCAGAAGATCCCACCCCTAAATCCATCCCGTTCTCTTTTGGGAAAGTGAGTTTTGAAGGACAGCGGCCTCCACCTCACAAATGGGGAAACTGAGGAATTGAGGTGACACTTTGTGACCTGTGTTGTGACTCTGTCACCTTTATTATTGTTCTGTCACCTGTGTCATGATTCTGTGATTTTTTGGTGTCTGTGTGATTCCGGGAAGCTCCGTCTTTGTCATCACCTCCAGCACAGATTTTAGTGCTGAGCACTAATTTTTACTCGTTTCTCTGGTGTCCTACAAAGCTCATCTTGGGGCGGTTGGGCTCAAAGCCATTCCCAGAGAAGCTGTGGATGCCCCTGGATCCCTGGAAGTGTCCCAGACCAGGCTGGGCAGGTCTTGGATCACCCTGGGATGGTGGAATGTGTCCCCGTAGTGGAATGAGTTGATTTTTAAGGTCCCTTCCAACCCAAACCACCCTAATTCTGGAGAACATCAGCGGAATTCTTTGTCTTGTTCACAGGCTGGCCCAAGTAACAATTTCTGTAGGGAAAAATTAAAAAAAGACTGGGAAAGAGGAAGATGTGTTCATGCACAGGGACAGGAGGAATTGGGATGAGGGAATTTCACAGACCCTTCTGCAACACCCCCAACCCAAATATTTCAAAATGAGATGAGGCATTCCCACAGGAATTTTAGTTCCTAAATAAGCTTGAAGCCAAACTCCTTCCCTCTGCTGGATAAAACAGATGTGATTAAATCCTGTGATGCTGAAGTAAGTTTTCTTAATTCAGTTTTCTCAGTTTTCTTCTTTTGAAGATGAGCATTGATGAATTGTGAGGGTGAATGGCGAGACTCCTCAAAAAACGTTCTTAAAATGTGGAATTTGCACTGAAAGGTGGAGATGAGGCAGAATTTACACCGAAAGGTGGTGATGAGGCAGAATTTGCACTGAAAGGTGGAGATGAGGCAGAATTTATGCCAAAAAGTGGAGATGAGGCAGAATTTACACCAAGAGGTGGAGATGAGGCAGAATTTGCACTGAAGGTGGAGATTAAATGGAATGAGTGATAAAACATGACAAAAAAAATACTGAAACAAGACCACGAGAAGGGCAGAGTTGAGGCTCATTGATTTCCAAATATTTCATTTCAAAGCTGCTTTATGGCTTCACAGGTGCTTTAAACACAACCATTCCCCTCTTCCCACGCAGGTGGCAATGATGAAAAGAACTGAGAAAAGGCCCAAAAATGCCATGAAAGCTTAAGACAGAAAATTCCTTAAAACCATCGATTGGTTAAGCTGCAGGAGAACTTCCTGGATCGGAATGAATGAGCTGATTGCTGAGGAGCAGAGGTGGAAAAAGTCCCTGAGGAACCTTCACCTGGGACAAAACCCAAATGCACTCTGGGGGGAAAAAAACAAACAAAAAAAAACAAAACAAAAACAAAAACAAAAACAAAAACAAAAAAAAAAAAAAAAAAGGAAATCTTTAATTTCCTTTGTTTCTCTTAATTGTCAGCAATTCTGTGGCACAAGGACCTGAGTCACCCTAAAAATATTTCCTTCAAGGGTGTTACTTTTTTGTTCTTTTTTCTCCATCACCCCCAAACAACTCCCACAAAAAAAAAAAAAAAAAAAAAAAAAAAAAAAAAAAAAAAACACCCCAAACAAACAAACAAACAAACAAACAAAAAAAACCAGGAAAAACTCAATTGGAATGCTGGACCCCAGGCCTAGGGAGATGTGTGGAGGTAAATGGAGATCAGTGGGAAGTCCCAAACCTTTTCCCATGTAATTCCTGTTGGAGTCCAGGGCATCCCTCTGGATGCCCTGGAAGGTCACAGACCTTGGCAGAGTGGACTGGGACCCAAGGAAGAGGGTTTGGGATCTGTGCAGGGGGGTTTGAATCCTGGACAGGGGGTGTGGGATCTGTACAAGGGGGTTGCAGGCCCTGGCACTGAGCCCAGGAGGACACAGCCTTTGACTTCAGTCCATGGAAAAAAGCTTCCAACACTGAGAGAAGAACTACAAGTCACAAAGGTGTGACAAACAGCAGTTTAGCTCAGCACGGGGTGAAAAATTGTGTCGTTTTGAGTTTTTAGAATGGAGGTGCATGGGGAACGAGATGGAGGATTTAGGGTGGTTCTTCCTTCTTCTCCCCTGGCCTCCATCTTCTGGTGATGGTGGCACAAAGTAGTTCAAGGAGATTGGGTCAGAGTAGGGGTGACCCTTTTAGTGTAGATGATAGGCATTGGAACATGGTTGTAAATAATATGCACGTAATAATCTGCACAAGAAGGCAGAGACATCCCATTGTGGCGGGAGTCACCTCGTGTCCCAGCTGCTGTTCAGATCTCGGCTGGGCACACATTGTGAGATGTGAAATAATAAACAACGCGAGAAATCAAGAAAACGAGACCTTGGAGACTCTGCTTCTTTCTTGCCACCTGGCTCGGGGCTTTCAGTGGCAAAAAAAAACTCTTAACCGCCTGAATCTCGGGTGAAGAACCAAACCCGAGAATTCCCATGGCACACCAACCACCTGGAGGGAGTGTGGATGTTTGGTGCTCCCTAGTGACTGCTCCATCAAGACTTCTCCCACTCATAAACAGTTCCTGGAGGTAATAGTTGAGTTCTTCGATTTTCTTGGGTTTGTTTGAGCTGAAATCCATGGAAAACCCCTCTGTTCAACGCTCGTGAGCAGCACAGACAGAGCTGGTCAAGCTGGTTCTTGTCAAAATTGCGACGAGAAAAAATTATGATATCATTATAAATTATGATGTCAATAAATTGACTTTTTAATTTGTTTTTAGTTGCTCTCCCCTCGCATAAAATCCCAGGCAGCTCTTCCAAAGCAAATGGATTCTCTTGGGATAGTCAGGGCGGATTTAAGATGGAACAGGGTAGGTTTGGATTTGATATTGGGAAGAAATCCTTGGTTATGAGGGTGGGGAAGGACTGAACTGGATTTTCCAGAGAAGTTGTGGCTGCTCCATCCCTGGAAGTGTCCAGGACTGGGTCAGACAGG
This sequence comes from Chamaea fasciata, assembly GCF_029207755.1. NCBI lineage: Eukaryota > Metazoa > Chordata > Aves > Passeriformes > Sylviidae > Chamaea > Chamaea fasciata. The sequence goes on from NW_027094086.1 coordinate 151,643,011, forward strand.
GCTTGAATCCACCTGGGATAGTGGAAGGTGTCCCTACAATTCCAAAGCAGCCAGGAGGGTTTGTGTGAGGTTTTAAAGCATGAGAAGATGGTGATCAGGCAAAGAACAGCTGATCCCGAGGGGCAGATCCACAGGAACACGACCAGACTTCCTCCAGAGCCACGTCCCAACTCTTTGGCCCTCAAACAACCACAGGATTTTTGCAGCTCTTCTCTAAAGAAAAGCCTTTTTTTTTACCTGTACCTGTAAAAAGGTGCAACTTCTTTTTCTAAAAGCAAGCTGGTCTCCAAACAGATCTTTTCATCCCTAATTTTCCAGATCCAACAACTTGAATTCGATTCAAATTGGATAAGGGATTAAAAATAAGGCCTAAACTAGGCTCAGTCCTGTCTAAGTTTAATTTCCTTGGGAAAGCAGAGCAGAAACCTTTCCTGACACGTTTCTCATAAAATCTGGATGGGCATGGAAAGGGAGGAGAGACCCATCACCCACCTGGATGTTGATTCCTGGTCACTCTGGCATTAAAACAACATGCAGAATTTCCACTTTCCTCCCCCACCCGATTTTTTTTACTCATTTTCTTAAACCTATTTAGGCCAGATATTATTAATTCCTTTAATACAAGGCAAGAAGCAAAAACTCAGCAGTGAAGATCTGGCCTGAACCCTGTTCCTGGAAGATTTATGGGAGCCTGGAAAGATTCCTCCTTCCTTTCTGGCCCCTTCCCTCTTTGCTTGTGCGTGCACAAAAGAGCTCCTTGCACATCTGTCTCTATCAGCAATAGAGCCGGGATTTATGGCTCTGTGAGCTTTTAAGTGTCCATATTTTACCCTCTTTCCCCGCTGAAAGGATGCCAGCATCCCAGTAGCCTTGGGGATAAACCTCTGGCTGCTCACCTCTGCTCCTCGGGGATCGTCCTGCCAGGCTGAGCAGAAATGAAATGGAATTTCTGCCAAGAAATGAAATCTGGGCTCTCTCAAACCTCTGAGCATCAGCAACCTTCAGAGGACACTGGAACTGTGCTGAGCTTGTGTTCTTCTCCCCCTGTCCTTTTCTTCCTTTTTTCCCCCCCACTCTGTCATCCAGCTGGGTTGTTCTGTTGAGTTTTTATTTTAATTTAGAAGTTTAAGATTATCTTAATTCCCTCCTCCTCTCACCTGTTTCATCCTTTTTTCCCATGTTCACTGTGGCAAATTCAGCTTGGAGCTGAATTTTCTTGCCGCATCACTGAAAAACAACGAGAGAATCCTAATAAAATTAGGAAACCTCACGTGACCCCAGAGCAAACCTTCCACTGGTGTAAATCAGCGCTGAGCCATTGAAATCAACGCCAAAAAAAGTCTGTTTTCAGGATAAAGAAAGGGGCAGTTGCAAAAAAATGTTAACTTTAGAGCTCTGGGGTGGAATTTTCTCTATCAGCTGGTTTTTAGCTCATCTTAGAATCTAAGAATCTCAATGGTTTGGGTTGAAAAAGACTTTAAAAATCATCCAGTGCCACCTCCTGCCATGGGCAGGGGCAACTTCCACTATCCCAGGGTTCTGCAAGCCCCATCCAGCCTGGGCTGAAACACCCCAGGATGGTTTCTCCCTTTTTCAGGAGCCTGATAAAGATATTTATTCCCTCCCCTCTTGTTTCCAGCAGTTGGAAACCATCAGCAAGTGAAAATATTTGCTCGGGAAAGCAAAAAATGCCAAATACACCAACATCAGGCAGTCAAAGCACGAGACAGGAGTTATGTGCAAACCATCCCGGGGCAGCAGCTCGACTCTGCCAGCAAAACAGAAAATATTCCTCATAAAAGGTCAGAGCAGTTTCATTTTTTTAAGTGCATCTATTAAAACCATCCATGTGCTTATGTGCATATATATATATATATATATATAATTTATTTAGAAATATATTGATTTTCTAGGAATTTGGTATTCTGGTTACAAGCCTGCACATTCAACTTCGAAAAAAATTAGATTTAAAAAAAGAAAAAATAATTAAATTAGATTAATCTCCTATTCCTTGCCAAGCAAGCCTTGCTCAGGAGGACTGTGTTAAAATTGGGTCTTTAAAAGTCATGGCAAGCTGAAGAAAAAAAATGAGCCGAAAGTTGTGATGGCTCCTGAACTGACTGGTGCTGCTGCTCAAGGAGTTTCTGGGGTGGCTTGGAACATTCCATGTGCCCAATTCCTCATCCCAGAAGGTTTCCCGGTACAGTCAGACCTCCATGGTCTGGAGGAAATAGGGCAGGAAACCTCAGAAGGTCAGGGTTCCTCGGGTTCTTGCTGGTCCTAATTCCAGATGGAGAACCTTTGGATCTTTCTTGTGGCATCAGTCAGAGCTGTCATTGCTCTGTAAGCGATGGGGACTCATGGTCTGTTTCGTTTAGGATTTTCCTGATATGGGGTGGCAAATCTAAATGAGGGCAAGTCACTCTCTGTGTGTCTGTGTGTGTGGAGAGCGGCCAATTAATCAATTTAATTTCTCATGTGAGTGACGAGTTTGATTTGCAAAGTTTTGTCTGTTCTACAGAGCTTTCATCACACCTTCCCTAGGTCACAAAATGAGAGGTGGCCACCTTTTACAACCTGGGGTGCTCAACTTGCCCCTTTCTGGGCACATTTTGGCGGATCTTGTTGGGTCAGCAGAGCCGTGGTAACCTTGGAAGAGTTTTCCCAGAGAAGTTGTGGCTGCCCCTGGATCCCTGGAAGGGTCCAAGGCCAGGCTGGACAGGGCTTGGAGGGATAGCAGAAGGTGTCCCTGGTGGGGTTGGAATGAGATGATCTTCAAAGTCCCTCCAAACCAAAGCTATTCAGGAATTCTCTAATTACACCTCTCCTGCTCTCACTGTGACAAGGACTCTGTTTTTCATGTCCCCTTGAGGATACACAGAGAGGGCAGAGCCCAGGACAATGTTCAAACCCTTTTATTGACTCTGCTCCGGATCCAGCTGGGCAGAAGAATTTCTTCTCCTTCCTGAGCACTTCTTTCCTGTTGTGATGAGCATTCCCTGAGCTTCCCATGACGCTAAACAGGACCATGGTTTTGATTGGGATCCACAGTGACAATCCAGGGATCTTTATTTCCAGACTGAGCTTGCTGGGACTCCAAACACTCTTCTGAAGGTGGGTGTTGGTGTCACTCACCAGTGGGACAAGTTCCATGCTGTCCCAGTTATCTCCTCTCCTTCCATTCTGGTTCCCTGAGGGTTTCCAAGTCCACATTTCAGAGGTAACAGTGGAGAAGGCCACAGCATCCTTCAGAAATCACTCCAGCCAGTCCTAAAAGGAGGGAAAACTACTTTAGGCAGCACTGGCAGGAGTCACTGTGAGCTCAGTCCAACCAAAGTGGTTCTTCAAACAGCATCCCAAAATTTGGGTGGTTAATGAAGGAATAGGGATGTTTCTCCTGATCTAACATCTCTCCGATGGGATTGATGGGTCTGTTGAGATGTTCAGCTCTGGGCTGAGGTGGAAAATGGGAGGCCATATCCCATTTTAGTTCTCCAAAGGCTTGCTGGAATATGTGAGATGGGAGGATATTAACTGGATGCCTTGGGAGGATTGACTGGAAACAGAGACTGAACAGAGCTGGAAAATAAAGGAGAGATTTATTAAAAGGCCTTTAAGATACACATCTTGGGCAGGACAGGAGCCTGACCAGGGCTGCACTCAAGGTGGACCCAAAATGGACCCAAAATGGACACAAAATGGACACAAAATGGACAAACGGTCACCAGGTCTCCCACTTTGATCAGTTTTGTTCCATTTCCATCTTGGGGTTGAATTGTCCAATTCCAGCTGCAGGTGATGCAGTCCCATCCTTCTTGTTTCCTCCCTTCAGCCACCGTTGTTTGTGCTTTGGGGCCTGAACACTTGTGCCAGTTGTCCTTGGTGTGCAGCAGGAGAAGGATTTGTTTAGTGTCCCTGCTGTGTGCAGAGAGCTGAGTGACACTGAATGTGAGCTCAGAGCTGCACCCCTGGGCACTGCAGAACATGAAATACATGAAAGCTGAAATTTAAGGCATCAAACTCACCTTCTTCAAGAGCAAAACCCAACCAGCTCCTAACACGACATCCCTACACCAAAGGGATCCCTGGTACCATCCTTCCTGGATATCCCGCCCTCAGGAATCCAGAATAAGGATGCCCAGATCCTGCTCTGAGGGTTCTGAACTCTGTGGTCACTGCTGGTTTTCTCAGGACAAATACAGGCTTCGAGGGTGTGATAAGAAAAACCACCAAAAACCCACCCAGCCCAAACTGACAAGAGCATTTCAAACAAATGAATAAATGCATGGCAGGGCCTGAGTTAAGCCAGGCAATAGAAATTAAATTCTCAAGCTTGGAGGAGCCTTTGAAAGTTGTCTATTGGTGGCGATTTTTGCTCCGTCAGCTTCTCCAGGCCTGAATTTTGTCATGGAATTACTCTATTGCTTTAGGCTGCAAGGCAAGACAAACAGTTTGAGAGGAAAGGAAAGCTCAGCTGCCTTCCTGACCCACACTCAGCAAATACCAGAGATTTCGAGGCTCCAGCTCCAGCCCTGTGTGAGAAAGAGCGGCCCTGACTTCACTCCCTGCTCCCTCTGGGTCTCATCCAAAGCACATGGAAATCAAAAGGTCTTTTCCTGCTGACATCAGTGGCCTTTGGAACGCACCTAGAATGTCCCCGGCCTAAAAGTCATTGCACTCTGAGGGTGGCTGGGCCTCTCCTCAAGCACAGACAGTCCCTGCTCCCTCACAGGCCCCAAAATTGATGATGTTGTCACTGTCTGTGGAGGCAGAGTCCCCTCTGAACTCCCCAAACTCGGGGGATTTTGGGATAAGGTCTTGTCCAGGGAGGGGTGACGAGGTTTGGGGATGCGCAGGAGGATTTCAGGGGTGATGGGTGGTGGCCCAGGGCACAGTTAGGGTAGACCTGATGCCTGAAGTTTTATTTCCATGTGTTTCATGTCCTGTGGTGCCCAGGGGTGCAGCTCTGAGCTCACAGTCAGTGTCACTCAGCTCTCTGCACACAGCAGGGACACTAAACAAATCCTTCTCCTGCTGCACACCAAGGACAACTGGCACAAGTGTTCAGGCCCCAAAGCACAAACAACGGTGGCTGAAGGGAGAAAACAAGAAGGATGGGACTGCATCACCTGCGGCTGGAATTGGACAATTCAACCCCAAGATGCAAATGGACCAAAACTGATCAAAGTGGGAGACCTGGTGACTGTTTGTCCATTTTGTGACCATTTTGTGACCATTTTGGGTCCACCTTGGGTGTAGCCCTGGTCAGGCTCTTGCACTGCCCAAGATGTGTCCTTAAAGGCCTTTTAATAAATCTCTCCTTTATTTTCCAGCTCTGTCCAGTGTGTGTTTCAAGTCAGCCTTCCAAGGCACCAGGCCAGGATACAATTTCTCTTTCCAGAGGGATTTCAGCTGTGCCAGGAAGAGGTGGAAGTGGGGTCAGCTGCAATTCGCCTTTTCTGCCCCTTCAGCACAGGCAAAGGAGGGGGTTTGTCTCCCCTTGGGCACTGATCCTTTCCCTGGGGTCCAGAGATTCCTCATCCACCTGAGCACACAAGGCCTGGCTCCACAAAAGTATGTTTGAATCCGAATTTTGCTGGATTTAAGGGCAAGAAGAGGTGGGATGGAGCTCACCTATCTTTAGTTGTATGGAAGGAAGGTCATGAATTTCCTGGTGATCAGCATTTACAACCATGAGGAAAAAGAGAAAAGCCAGATATTCCAGGCTTTTTTAGATGCCTGCCTTGGAGTAAAATGAATTGTTGGGTTTTGAAGTGATTGCAAAGGAGAGTCTAAGGTGCTCTGATGTTTTAAGATCTAATTAAAATAAATCAGGTGAGATTTGTTCTCCCTGTGACCTCTACTTGTCTTCCCACACATCAATCACTCATTATCCTCCGGGATCCACATTCCCAGTGAAATATTGACCCTATTAAATATAATTTTGTCCTGGCCTCTGAACTGCAGGGAAAGCCCAATCCTGTCTCCAGAGCTGTGCTGTGAGTGCCCTGAAGAGCAGCACATCTGTTCCACTCGCAGATAAGGTGCTGGAAGGGATGGGCTCCTTTTGGGTTCCAAGGCAGCACCTCCTGTGCCTGCTCATTCCGGGAATGCTGTCTCCCATCCCGGTGACGCCAGTGGATTATCTCCCCTCAGGAAACAGGGATCTCACGCCAGTCCTTCGGGGAAGATTAGGCTCAGCAGTGTGAGGCTGAGGAGAGGGAGCTGTCGAACCACCCTGAGCGTCTGAACACCTCGAAATCCTGAATTTTCCCTGCTCAGCTCTCGTAAACACGGAGCTGCTGCTTAATGACACGGAGCTGCCACGCTGATCCTGGTGACACTTTAACGACATCGAGCCCAGCAAGCTCAGGAAACAATAAATCCCCGTGCCAGCATTGTGTCCTGGCTCTGATTCCAGGAGTGACCACGGCTCCTGACAGCCCCAGCCTTGGCTGCCTTTTAATGATTGTTCTGTGAGCTACGGGCCTGTCCCTCAGCTGAAAAACAAAATAGCACCATGGATTTGAATTTTCCCTCATTTCCCTCCCCCTCACTGCTTCCTTCTCCCTCCCTTCTTGTCCAGATAATTCCCACAGCTCCAGAGCCAAGTCCAGCAGCTGCTGTGGGTGCTTTAGGGGCTGGAACAGGAGTGGCTGGACTGAGGCCTGAAGTTTTATTTCCATGTGTTTCATGTTCCGCGGTGCCCAGGGGTGCAGCTCTGAGCTCACAGTCAGTGTCACTCAGCTCTCTGCACACAGCAGGGACACAAAACAAATCCTTCTCCTGCTGCACACCAAGGACAACTGGCACAAGTGCTCAGGCCCCAAAGCACAAACAACGGTGGCTGAAGGGAGGAAACAAGAAGGATGGGACTGCATCACCTGCAGCTGGAATTGGACAATTCAACCCCAAGATGCAAATGGACCAAAACTGATCAAAGTGGGAGACCTCGTGATCATTTGTCCGTTTTGTGTCCATTTTGTGACCATTTTGGGTCCACCTTGGGTGTAGCCCTGGCCAGGCTCTTGCATTGCCCAAGATGTGTATCTTAAAGGCCTTTTAATAAATCTCTCCTTTATTTTCCAGCTCTGTCCAGTCTCTGTTTCGGGTCAGCCTTCCCAAGGCACCAGGATCAGTTCAAATTCCAGCTCCAGGTTTCCTGGGAAACCTTGAACAGGCATCCCACCTGTGCCTGCGAGCATAATAATATTCCCAGTCTTCTCCAAAATTCTGAGGAATGCAGCCCTGAATGAATGTGAGGAGAGTCAGGAAGACAGGTGGAACAGTGTTTCCACATCAATATCATTCTAAAGGGATTTTTTAAATTGTGTTTCTTTCAGGAGCAGGGCATTTTTTCCTTTACAAATTAAGGGTTTGGGGCGTTTTTTCCTTTCCTGTCTTTCCTTATCAATTTTCAAGCTTTAGAAGTTCCACTGAGTTTGTAACCCAGTCATGAAGAGGGAAGAACAGAACTTTAGAAAATAAAGTTTCCTAATTTAGAATGGAGATTTCCCTAATCCATCTGCCATCTTTAAACCTCTCTGACAACGTTTGATTGATACCAAGCTCAGGGACTGATTTCTGTGCAAAACAACAGAAATTTAAGACCCTACTTAATTTTAGAAAGAGAACAAAGCACGGAATTTTCTCATTCTCTCACCTCAGCTGAAGCAGAAATATTTTTATTTAGAGCCTGAATTTCAGCTGTCCTAAACAATTCAGCCTCTGATTACAACCAGCACAGGATTATTCGTTTACACCAGATGAGGTGGTGGCCCTGATGTCTGCAGGGAGCCACTGGAAGCCGAAATAAAACACATAATTAAGTGGTTTTTTTATTAAATCTGACCACAGCTTATTCAGTTGGTGTGAAATTCATCTCACTCTACTCCTGCTTGTAAATTCCTGCATGGGATCCGAGCAGGGCAGCTCCAGCACAGGAGATTTGGGATTTGCTTGGCAGATTAGGATGGCAAGAATGATCTCTGTGCATAGCAGGGCTTCCTGATGAGCAGGAATTACTGGCAGATAATTCCAAGTAATTATCGATAATCGGTGGCCTGGATGAGGTTTGATCAGTGGAGTTGGAAAATCATCCAGCTGAACGAGTGTGGGTGGCTCCAGCAGGGTGGGATCAGCCCCCACATGTGATTTGGGAGATTCTCCTGAAAATTTAATGTAGTTTGGGGGAAGATGTCTGGAGGATATTTTGGAGGATGGAATTAAGACTTGGGAATTGGAATCAGAGAATTGTAGGATAATTAAAGTTGCGAAAATGCACCAAGTCACCGAGCCCAACATTTAAGCAAATCCCACTGTGCCCAGGAACCTGTGGTGCGAAATGTCACATCCACTTGGTTTTTGGACACTTCCAGGGATGGTGATTCTCTTTTCCCAGGGAAGAAATTTTTTCCTAATCTCCAACCTGAATCCAAGAGGAGACCTTGGTGGTGACACGAGAAAAATGTCCCAAGCCATACCCTCCTGCCTGAGGTAAAAAACTGGATCCCAACATTTGAAAGAAGCAACTCTCGGCTCAGAGCTGTCCCAAATTCCAGCAAAGAAACATTCACGAGGCATAAAATATAAAGTGCTGACTCCTTTCTCTGCAAACAGCTTTTTGATTTGTCCTGGCCCGAAAAATAAATTTATTCCTAGTGTGACTTTGGGAGAAGATGCCAACAAAGCGCTGCGCAGGGCAGTGTTTATTTTGTTTACGCTGTTAGTTTGGAAAGGAAAAATTAAAAAAAGGTATCAATGCGTAACCCCGAGCAAAAGTAATGGGAAATTGTATGAAAACAGAGCCTGGATTCTCAGGAGGCAGCTTACAATTATATGGGACATGACAGGATTTGAAAAACAACACGCGGAGCGTGTAGGATAAACACGGCCGAAATATCCCCGAGGCCCTGCAGGTTCTGAGGGGCCATAAATAAAAGATAATGATATTTAGGTAAGAGGGGGAGGTCCCACAGGGGCTCCCAGCCCTATTAATTTCCAGGCTCGGGTTTTTCTGACTGGTTTAGGTTGGATTTGGAAGCCTTTGGTGGCAAGGAGATAATTCAAAGGACAGCAGAACCCGCACGGACCAAGTTTTTAGTGTGAAGTAAGAGCAACTTCTCATTCTTGTTCTGAGGTGCTAAAAAAATTTCCCCAAACCACAGATCCATTGGGAAAAAAAATGGCTATGAGGGGTAAAAAGTCTCCCTTTTTTCTGGCGCTACAGCAAGGAAAAATCTCTATTTTCCATACCTGTGAACATGAACTTTCCTTTAGCTGCAGTGGGGAGGTTCTGGGTTATTAAACTTAATATCTGAAATAAATATTCCTAATAAATAGTTGCCACCTTTGTACTTCCCTGCCCTCCATTTCGAGGGAACTCTATTCTCTTATATCAGCAAAATATCTGGATCCCGTTTTTTAAACATCCCAAAGACACTGAAATTTTAAATCCCTGACATTGTGGAATATCCTAAAATTGTCCTTTATAAATTTTATAAACCAAACATCTCTTCAGTTTCAGGAGGAATGGAGATGAACCGGTGGATGGATGAAACTGATGCTATCGATGGGAATTCATGAAAATTCCAAGGTTGGCCTGAGCTGTGGAGAAAATGGGGTGGGAAATGTGGATTATGCAAAATCCTTCCATTCCTAGTGGGATAAAACCCATTTACACTCAGCAGAGTTTTGTGAATCCTTTGGAAAGCAAAACCATCAACAAAAATGTGCAGGAGAGACAAAGTCAGGGCGGTTAATTGTTCAAGATATTTAAAATCTAACAGCAGAGTCCTTACAGAGCTTGAAATGAAGCAAAAATTTATGGGAACAGCAGTTTTTGCCTTTTGTACATCCAGAGAATTTGGCAGTTTGGGAATTAACCCCTCCCTCCAGCAGGCTGGGTGTGCTGATAACCCTCAAGAAAGAAATTCAGCACTGAAATCAGCCCCAGGTTGGCAGGAGCTGGGAACACACACTGCAGGACAGGATAAAATTTCACAGGAGCTCAAAAAACTGGGAGAAATCCTGGATGGAATTTAGTGACCCATAAAATTCTGCTCCATTCGGGACATTTTTGTGGCATCTGAACAAGAGGCGTCCAGTTCAACCCTCAGCAAGGTCCCTCTGGACATCCAGACACTTTCTCTGGGTGCATCCCACTGATTTTTGGACGGCAGGCAACTGAAAATTAAGATTCCATCTCCATTATCCAATGTCTGCCTGATGAATTCCAACTGGAACTTCCCGATGGCCGAGATTAGAGGGCTAATTAGGAGGCAGGGCTAATTAACTGCATGGATAGACGTGCTGAATTAGAGATAACATTTCTTCAGAGGAAGAGCTGAGTCGATAATAAATCACATTTTTTGCCAGCTGCAATGCATTGTTACAAGGTTTAACAAGATTTAGATGATCATTAAGGTCCCTAATAATTAATTTCTTTTCTGTGATCATTAAGGTGCCTTATAATTCAAATTATTCTGTGATTCTCTGCTGTCAGTGGCAGCCAGGAACAGACTTTTTTTAGTGCCTCATCCAGAGGAAAATATTCAAATTGAGGATTTCACTTCAGGAGCAACATCAATCCAACTTCTCCTTTTCCTGAGGAGGAGCAGCATCCCCATGGAACTGGGGAAAGCAGAACCTGCTCCTCTCCTAAACAGAGAGCACAAAATGACCTCGATTTTGGCAGCTGAAGTCTCTCCTCTCTGGAGATTCACATTCCCGCTGGGAATTAGGGTCTGGATGCTCTTAGTTCCCCCAGCCTGCAGCATTTTAACCACCAAAACCCACCAAACCCCACCAAAATTGAGACGGAAACCAGGGCAACGTGACAAAACTGGGAGATCAGGTCAGGGCAAACTGACCTTTGAGGCTGGGTCAGGATGGAGGAGAAGATGCAGGGGAACAATAAATCCTGAGCACTGATTTTTTTTTTTTCCAGGTTCCCCTCAAAAGAGGGAGTTTTTATTTCCAGCCTTTATTCTGTGGGCTGCTTGCTCCTGTTTCATGCAGAATTTTTTTGGCCAAAATTTGGCCAAGCAGCCTCAAAAATACATGTAGAGAATCACAGGCTTCAGAATAAATGAAATTCTCTTAAAGCTGCCTATTTCTTCGTGAAATACTGATGGAAACATAAAACATTAAAAAAAAGAAAAACAGGACTCTGCTGAATTCATAAAGAAGATATGACTTATAAGATAAGAGAAGATAGAAGATAGGAGATAGTATTTGTCTCAAAGAAGATGCAACTCCTTCTGTAAAGTGTTGGACAAAGGTAATATTTCTAATCAGGGAAATTTGTAACTCCAAGGGCAGCGTGTTCACCACCTGGATGGGATTCCCACTGGATTCCCAAAACAATGAAGAAAAGCAAGTTAGAAAAGAAATTAAGGCCAGGAATTGAACTGAAAATCGGCAGAGCTTTTTTAGAGCACTCCCAGCCCACACGAATCTGGTGCAGGACACGTTTGTTGTTCGCCATCCGAAAAATATTAACTTCCTTTACCTCATGAAATATTTAATTCCACTTCATAACGACGGGCAAATTCTTCTGCGGCACAAGTGGAAATCCACACGGTTTGCATTTAATCAAAAAGCCTTTTATTTTCTCCAGCTGACCTTTAGAAAAGTGTGGCATTCCCCAGGGAAAGAGAAGCAGGGGTTTGGAAAGAGAAAATATGAATAAAATGCAAAATGCAGGCTGGATAAGGTCTTTATGAAAGGTTTGGTGTCCTAATAACATTCAGTTTCTCTCAGGGAAATAAAAAGATTGAAAAATTAAACAGTAAAGTGGTTATTACTGTCATTACCACTGGCATTGAAGCAGGTTGAAGTGTCAGAACGCTGCCCCAGCAAAGGATCTGCTGGACTGGAATCTTTACTTCTTCCAGCCAGAATTTTACTGCGTGGATTTTAATAGCCAAACATTTTGGAAAAAAAAAAAAAAAGAAAAAAGTCTTGGGAGGATTAGGTGGCTGGAGCTGCTGAAAATGCTCCTATGCAAGCTGGGAAAACCATTTTCATTGCTGAAAATACAAAAAATTCGACACAAAACGTGGCCAACGATTCCCAGGGCAGAGGAGATAACCTGAGCTGGCAGCGGGGCTGGTGGGTTCTGTGGAATTGTCCCTCAGGGCTTTTTCCAACATATAAAAAGCCAGAAGGGAAGAGATTTCCCACCCTTTCCCTTGGGAAAGCGGCAGTCGTCTGGTGGTTGCGGTTTTTCAGGAAATATCTCCTAATCGTCAGCCCTCGTTTTTCCTCCTGTCATTTTTCATCTCCCCACACCTCGTTCCGCTCCCAGCACCGTTTCTTTTTTTCTCTGCCTATCTAGGAGGGGCTAATATTGCATTTTCCTCCCCTGATATCCTCTTAAACTCACCTAAACTTGGGAAAACACGAAGGATAATTGATATTTTTTCATCCAATTCTCTTCCTAGAATCATGTGTTTTTTAAAAGGCATATTATATAAGATTCATGTGTTGCATAAAGGCTTGAAAGTATTTTTTCTCAAAGGCTCCAAATCAGAAGGAAAATAAAATTGCCCAAATAATATGGCTAAAACAGTGGAAGTCCAAGCAATCATTTCCGGGAGGCTGAATCAAGATTTGTGGCAACCTGGGTGTGGCGACTTCGAGTTTTCACACTTCACAAAACATTAACATTTTATTTTTTGTGCTCGTTCTACCTGGCCAATTGGGCCAAATGTACAATTCCCTCTTCATGCCTAAAGCTGAAAAGGGATGCATCAGATGATCCCCAGAAATCCTTTTAAGCCTTTCTTCCTATCATTTTATCAGTCCATAAATGTGAATAAGGTGTGAAAAATATTCCCATAATTTTCTCCACTTCACTTTACCAATGCTGATGGTCTTGAAGAACCAAATTCTTTCATGTTGGAATCTCCTGAGGTTCTCCTCTCTCCTTGTCCCTTCTTTTATATTATCAACTTAATTAACACATACATTTTTTTGAATAGTCCCATTTGATTTCTCTCTTCCCTCCAGAAGTTCAAGACTTTGTATATTAAAAATGAATTTTTTTCTGTTTGAGACAGAATCATTCACCCACAGAAATACCTTTACAAACCCGGACAGAAATATTTCTGATTAAATGGAAGAAAATCAACTTCCCAGGGTCCCAAAGTTTTATGAATTAACAAAGACAAGATTATCAAGGCCAGATGAAATCCTTTCCCTCTGCTGGACCCTTTGGAACACGAGGAGAAAGGTCCAAGTCACCCTCCAGGTCTGGATGACCTCAAGAAGTTCTCCACCTCTATCTTTGCCAGCTCCAGTTTCAATCAGACACAGCAAGATCTGGAGTTACCAAAATCCTCTGGGAGTCTGCAAGGGTGGTTTTGTGGGAATGCAGAAAAAAAAAAAAGAAAAGGTGTAGGACTACCCAGCGTTTTTGGGAAGACACAAAATTCCCTGGCTGGCAGACAGAGCCTGAGATAAGCCAGGCTTTATTTAGGCCGAGGTTCTGCCTGGTTTAGCCACAGCTGTGTTCTGGCCATGAGATTCTGGAGCATCTCCAAATGGCCAGGGTGACGCCTTGGGAATGTTGAGCTGGAACAGAGACTGGACAGAGTTGGAGAATAAAGGAGAGATTTATTAAAAGGCCTTTAAGGACACACCTTGGGCAGGACAAGAGCCTGGCCAGGGCAACACCCAAGGTGGACCCAAAATGGTCACAAAATGGACAAAAGCGGTCACAAAATGATCACAAAAAGATGCTCGGTCACAAGGTCTGACACTTTGCTCAGTTTTGTTCCATTTGCACCTTGGGGTTGAATTGTCCAATTCCAGCTGCAGGTGATGCAGTCCCATCCTTCTTGTTTCCTCCCTTCAGCCACCGTTGTTTGTGCTTTGGGGCCTGAACACTTGTGCCAGTTGTCCTTGGTGTGCAGCAGGAGAAGGATTTGTTTAGTGTCCCTGCTGTGTGCAGAGAGCTGAGTGACACTGACTGTGAGCTCAGAGCTGCACCCCTGGGTACCACGGAACATGAAATACATGGAAATAAAACTTCAGGCATCAAAGGCGTGAAGCAGATCCCATCTGAAGGTAAATAAATTGTCTCTTTGTGTCCTGGCTTTGACTGGGAGAGTTCATTTCCTTCCCAGAAATTGTTCTGGTGCCACATTTTGGATTTAGGGTGAGAAGGAAGTGGATAACACAGTCATGGTTTGGTGGCTGCAGTGCAGGCACAAAGACGAGAACTTTGGAGCTGGACACACTGCCCTGGCAGGGAAGAGGGTGGGACAAAAAAAGGAGCTGGGAGATGGCACAGCTGGAAAATGGCACAGCTGGAATGGATGGCACAGTTGGGACAGAAGCCCCAAACTGGCCAGAGGAAATTCCATATCCCACAAACAAATACAGGAAAACATCTTAAAACCCCTGAGCCCAGACTCACCTCACTCATTCATGAAGACATTGAAATCTGATCACAATCACCAGGATCTGACTGACAGCAGGACACCCGACTCCTCTCCTTATCCCAGGAGGTGGTGAAGCACATCTTGGAAGTGACCACAGAGTGACCTTCAGGGATGGATGCCCCTTCCCTGGGAATATTCGGGGGATGAACTGGGCTGAGCCACCTGAGCCATCAAAGATGTCCCGGCCCTCTACAGGGGAGTTGGACTGGGTGACCTTTAAAGGTTTTCCCAACCCAACTCAATCCTACTGAACTGAACTCAACCCAACCCAACTCAACCCAACTTAACTCAATCCAACCCAACCCAACTCAATGCAACCCAACCCAACCCAACTCAACCCACCCCAAGCCATTCTCTCATTCCATGGTCATCTAGAGGATCGGGAACATTGATTTCTGTTAAAATCTCTCAGCCTGGCTTAGGTCTGTGCACATTTGGAGGATTCCACGTTATTCCAAGGCTGGAATGGCTCAGTGAATCCTGCTGGAGGTGTGACCCGTGCTCACGTCACTCTCTGTCTCTTCCCAGTCACAAATGCCCTGTCCCCAAACCCCTTCCCATCCTCTCCCAGCCACACCTGATCCTTCTGTCACTTTTTTTGCTGCTTTTTTCTCCCTCACATCAGGTCCAGCTCTGGTTTTGCTCTGCCTCATTTTACACCCGAGTGTTGCTGTTTCACACCATAACGACACAGACTCCGAGATTCAGAAGGCTGAAAATGACTTTTAGTTTTGGGATGCGTCTCCCTTTTATACTATTCTACACAGACCAATTCGATTGGTGAAACAAAGGCAAACCTCTTCACTCACATTGATCAGACCAGGGGGACATCAAGAAGAAGTCCCTCCTAGGGAAAAGGAATGAAAACAAAGTGACAGTTTACAAAAACATTTCTCCTCTTTACATAAAATTCCCTGGGAAAAGAATTTCAGAAGACTAAGACATCTCAGGGCTGCACCCCAGCATCCTCTCGGAGGTGGTCCCTCCCAGTTTTTCCTCATTATTCTTTTTTCCCTTCAGCTCCTGTTGTACCACGAACCTCTCCAGTTCCAGAGGATGTGATGTCACCCGAGTTGTTTTTGTTTGTCCTGAGCTAAAGCTGTTCATGGTCACAGCAGGACAGGGGCAGGACAAAGTTGCCTTTCCATGAGTTGTGAAATCCCGTTTGTGCGGCCAACAAAATTCCGGCCTCCACGTGGACACTGATGCAAAACTTTTTTTTTTTTTTTTTTTTAGACGCTTTTTGGAAAAAGTTTTGTATTTTTTAGCAAAGAAATGAATTTCGGCATTTTTAGCAAAGAAAATATTTCTGCATTTTTACAAAAAAAAAAAAGAATTAATATTAATTGGCTCTTAATTGCCCAATCCTCTTTAATTAATTAATTAGCGTCCTGCCTTTCATTTTAGTCTTTGTAGTATCTTTTTCCTCTGGCAGGGTCACAAATACATGGAGGATTTTTACCTTTTCCTCTGTCTTCTGCTTCCTGCAAAATGTTCTTGTGCTCCGTAAATTCTGCACTCCTTGTATCCAATTCCGCCAATCCATTTCCCTCTCCCAGGCCTTTCTCATTGAAGCACCTCAGGGTTTGTTTAGAAAAAACCTGAAATTTTCAGTGATTTTCCCAATAAAATCCATGTAAAAACACTCTGTTATGTGGCTAAAAGTGATTTAAGACCAACACATTGCCTCTAATTAATATCCTGGTTATGATTAATTTGAAAAAAAAAACCCAAAATTCATTATAAAATTATATAATTTCTAACTTATCTACTCAGTTCAAGGCCAGGAGATTTTACAACAGCCTCTTCCTGCCTTTTGTTACATGTTCTGTCATTAATGAAGTCATCCTCCTAAATTAAGTGGCAATTTCTTTCCAGGTCACTTCCAAATCCCTTTGGAAAGCCCTCCAAGCTCCTGAGCTCTGAAAGTCTCCCAGGAATTCCGTTGGCAAAGATCTTTATTTGGCCACGGCTCTTTGACAGCTGTTTGCTGTGGCCTCCATCAAGGGACGGGCTGGAGGCAGAGTTTGTTCTCCTGATCTTCCTGAGGGTTAAAATGCAAATTAAAACATCCCAGAAAATTTGAATCAGGGGGAATCTCGAGATTTTCTTTGTCTCCTGAGAGGAGAACAGCTCAATTAACACCGGTAAATCAATAAACACCCACAGACAACTCCTGACCATCCCCTCCACTCTGTCATTATCTTTATCACTAAAAAATTCCCATCAGAAAATTCCATCCTCCACTCCCAATTTCCAGAAGGACTTTCCCTGACCGAAGCTGAAGGCCCAGGTCTCTTATCCCATCCTCTGTGGGCAGGGAGCTCGGTTTATTTTTATTTTATTCTTTCAATGCTGCTGTCTCCAGATTAGGGAAAGTAGTATCAGTTTTCCCTTCTGTTAGTTTTTCCCTGGACTTTAAAAAAAAAAGAAAAAAGTCTGGTCACTGGAAAGGGAGAGGCATCAATCCCAGGGGGAAAATGTTCGCACTTTTCTTCCTACTGAGAACCCGTCCCTCAAATAATAAACAGATGATGAAGCCCTAAGTCAAAGGGCTTTTTTCATCAGATCTGAAATTTCCTCAGTGAATGGAAGTTCTGAGTTTTGTTGGTCTGAGGTTGTGGCCATCAAATCTGATTCCCTAACCCCAGGCACGTTCTTCCCTTTGGATTGACAAATGAAAAATTAAAACTATTCCCAAGGGACTGCGCATGGAATTGATAATTTTGACGTGAAAATGAAAGGGCGAGCAGAATCTGCCTTGAATTATTTGACCATTTTAGTAGATTTTGGGGGGAAATTTATTGCTGTGTAACCAAACTTGATTTCGCTATTTTTTTTTCTTGAATGCAAGAACTCTGAACCTTATTTTTGGATCCCAGAAATCCCCAGTATTATTTAACCCGCGTATGACTCCTCTCTTCTCCCTGCCCTTCCCTGTTCCGAATCAGCAGCTCTGAAAGCCTTTTTGCCCTCATTTCCTGGGCTGGCAGGAAGCTGATTTCCTCATATCCCATTGGAATTTTGTCCCTGTTCCACCAGGCATCATCCCTTCACTTTTCCAGGCTGCCCTTCCATCCCTTCCCTCCCTGGCTCTTCGCCTGACATTCCCATGCAAATGGATTTGGCCTCCCTCCACCCTGAGCTCCGCCGGGTCATTCCTCCTCCTTATCCTATTTTCTCCTTCCTTCCCTTATAACATCAAGAATGTGCCTGCCCTAAAACGCGGATTTATCGAGCCCAGATTAAAGATGACCTTTGTTTTTGCTCGCAGGGGGCTTGTGTTGTCAATAAACCTGAATAAAACCAGAACGATTTGCTCAGAGGCCAGGCTAAGAATAGATCCTGATTGGATCAGGAATACTTGGAAGGATTGGATTTTGGGTTGGGTTGTTTTTTTTTTTCAATGCTTCGTATGGGATAGGATTAGCTCCAGCTGAAGCCAGGAATTCAGCTCTGAGGTAAAGAAAGCGGAATTTTTGGGGGATTTGCGTGCGGATGGCCTGGGGGATTTCACCTGGCCGTCAGCTGCTGCTCCAGTCTGCCCAAAATTCCTTTGTCCTCTGAGTCCTGTGGATGCCTGGGAATCTCCTTCTCCCAAAAGACCTTTGTTCTGTAAGTCCCGTGGAGGTTTGGGAGTCCCTGTTCTCCCAAGGGTCCTTATCTGGGTAAATCCTATGGATATCTGGGAATCCCTGTTCTCCCAAGGGTCCTTTCTTGGGAAAATCCCATGGATATCTGGGAATCCCTGTTGTCTCAAGGGTCTTTTTTTGGGAAAATCCCATGGATATCTGGGAATCTCTGTTCTCCCAAGGGTCCCATTTTATGTAAATCCTATGGATATCTGGAAATCCCTGTTCTCCCAAGGGTCTTTTTTTTTTTTTGGGCAAATCCCATGGATGTCCTGGCAATTTCCCCTTCTCCCAAAAATCCTCAGTTGTGTAAATCCCGTGGATTTCTGGGAATCCCTCAGGCTTCTCATTGGCATTTGGGGTCTACAGCTACCAAGGGAATCCAGACTTGGGTTAGAGCTCCAAGGAAATCATGGCTTTGACCCAGTGTCCCAAATGGAGCAGCTGTCACTTTACAGGGAAGCTTGAGAGGGACTTTTCCCAAGGGCCTGGAGTGACAGGACAAGGGGAATTGGTCTTAGGCTGCCAGAGGGCAGGGATGGGTGGGATTTTGGGATGGAATTCCTGGCTGGGAGGGTGGTGAGGCCTTGGGATGGAATTTCCAGAGAAGCTGTGGCTGCTCCTAGATACCTGGAAGTGTCCAAGGCCAGGCTGGACAGGGCTTGGATCACCCTGGGACAGTGGGAAGTGTCCCTGCCCATCCACGTGACGGACTGGGATAATTGAAGGTCTCTACCAACCCAAACCATTCTGGAATTCCACAATTCCATGGGCATTAACACCAACACTCACACTGATTATGCGGATATTATCTATTGATAAGAACAACCACTTGAATTTCCATCTCGACTTCCAGGTATCAAAAACTTCTCCTGCTGGAAGCCATCTCTGCTCTGTTTATCCACTGTACAGAGTGGATGAGAACGAAGAGGATCCCAAATATTCCCAGTGCTCCGTGAGCATGCAGGAAGACTTTCCTGGGATCTGCAGATGAGCAAAGATGGATTTTATAGTAAGAAAAGCGCTCAGGGACCCACCAAGCCGCCAAAACTCCCTTTTAAATATTTGGAATTTGGAATTTAAATATTGGTATTGGGGATGTGATTTTACATATTCAAGTCACACCTCTATAGCTATTTATTACTATTATTATTGCTATGATTGCTCTTACTGCTATATTATTGCTATAATATTATTATTATTATTACTAATATTATTATTTCTATTACTGCTACAAGACAGGATTGTTTAACATGACACAAAAAGAACCGAGGGACAATTAGTCCCAACTTTCTTAGTTCCTTGTCATGTGGGAGAGATCCTGGCCCCAGCTGGATCTACACTTAATTAGAGGCCACCTTAATCAAATCATCCTTTCCAGTCATTAAAAATAAAAAGAAATTAGAGGGATAAATGCAAAACTTAATCCCAAGGGTTCAGATATTCACAATTCCTTTATCCTGGAGGAATGAGGAGTGGGCAGGGGTGGGGGTGAAATACCAGCGTTTCACTTTGGGATGTGGTTTATTGGGCACGGTGGAATTTGTTTGGAGCTTGGAATGGAAGACCTTGGAGGGCTTTTCCAACCTTATAATTCTGTTTTAGTAGGAAAATCGAATAATTTTGTGAAGATTTGAATCCAAAGAACTCAAATACTTCAGAAAATGGGAATTTACCTAAGGAATAATGAGTTACGTATCAATATTGACCATAAAGGCTGCAGGAATGGGGTCACAAATCTACTCTCAGTTTTGGTGGAGCCACCGGCTCTCCTGCCAAATGAAATGCCCTGGCCTGGAGAAGAAAAAAAGCAGGAATTTCTGGGGAAATGGGGGTTTCTGGCAGCCGTGAGGAGGTTGTTGTCGGAATTTGGTTTCCCTTGGACTCACAAGGAGCTTTAGTGTGCGAGCTCCTTCTCCCAGGGACACGGCGGGAATTCGTGGCAATAAAGTGGGGCCTCAGGAGGGCCATTCAGGCTTTATGAGTTTTTGTGGGAAGATTAAAACCCCATCTAAAGGCCATCCCACTCCTGCTTTTCAATTTTCCCACCCCTCCTGGGATGCTTGGCCACGTTTTGGGAAGGAATGGCTGCAGCGTGGGCAAGGGTGCCTTTAGATTTTCCAAAATTATTCCGTCTCCCCACGTCTCCTTCTTCCCTTGTCACCCCCTGCCCTGATCACTTTTTTTCTTCCTTCCTGACACACAAACACAGGCACCCACGTGGATTCTGGAATTTCACTGCAAATAAAAAACTGTGGACTCCCCATCCCTGGAAGTGCCCAAGGCCAGGTTGGAGCAACCTGGGATAGTGGAAGGTGTTCCCTGCCCGTGGCAGGGGTTGATGAGCTTTGAGGTCCCTTCCAACCCAAACCATTTTGGGATTCTGTGATTTCAAAAATCCTTATTTACTCTGGGAAGAAAAGAGTTGCTTGGGCACCTTTTACTCCACTCAGACTCTGTCACTGCTGCTAGACCTTCTCTTCTTCCAGACCTTCCCTTTCTCTCAAAGTTTGGGAGAAAAAAGCTTCTTTCTGCCTCAGGGAAAGCTCTGCAGAACTTCTTCCCTTGTCACATCAGTGAGTTTTCTCATTTAGCACACAGCACAGAGCTCCTGATTCATCCTTTCACATCTGTGGGGCTGCTTTCCATCTCCTGGGATGTGGGAATGGGATGCCAACTCCCTGGCTCGTGTTATTGGCACCAGAACGTGCCCGTGCCACAGTGCTGCCGGTGCCTCTCCACCAAAGGAGGGGATTTTTTGGCCAAAACCAAGAGGGTGAGTGATGTTTGACTTCATCAGCCTTCAAAGACATTTGTTCATCAGTGCATCCCTGAAATCCAGCTCCATTTAATCCAAGGATTGTGGTGCGACTTCTCACGTTTGGCCGGAGTTTCATCACTTCTCACATAGTGAGAAATTTATCTGGTCGAGACTGGGAAGCCACCAAGGAAAACTTGTAGGATGCAGCACTGGAAACTCCGGGATTGGAGTTCTCTGCCTGAGTTTACGTGAAAGGAGAATCCTGGAAAAACTCTTCTGTTGGGGCATGGAGTCAAATCCCGACATGACTGTGCACGCGGAATATTCACTGGAGATTTTTCTCTTTAAGTGATTGAGTGGTGGGAACAGAAATCACACTCAGACTTCAGAATTTATATCAGAATATGATTTATTGGTGTGGGAGCTTGGAAGGAAGAGCAGCAAAAGATCTCAGGATCAGTACAGGACCTACAGAAATAAATTCCTCCTTAGGACCAAGCAAAATGACAAAAATGAAATAATTTTATTTAGAGGCCTGGTGTGGCTTAGGATATTCCAAACTGGTGGTCCCTAACTTGAAACATCTCCCACTTTGAAACTAAAAAATAAAATTCCACAAACTTCCCCCCTAAATGGTAATGGGAACATATTCCTGTCTTGCTTCCTACAGCATTAAGGGGTAGGGAGAAAAAAAAAAAAAAAAAAGCCACAGCTTTGCATTTATTTGTTTTGGCGAATTGCCCGTGGATTTCCTCACACAAGGGATTTGTTCTGTTTACATTTCAGGTGTGGAGGAGCCCATTCCTTCCCTTTGTTACCCACGTGCCAAGCCCTGGCCATTCCATCCATGTTTTTTAGGGAATGGCGAGTGTAGGGATGCATTTCCACACCGAGGTAAATTATTCTTTTTAAGGAAAAAAGATTTGTTTTACATTTGAAATTATGAGGAAGCCGAGCCTAGAAAGTTCTGTGCCCTTCTCATGGGCATGAAAAACGAGTTTCACTGTCTTAGCAAAATTTATAAGTTTAATAAAAAAATAAAAATAGACAATTAGGAGACAAAAAAGCAAAAGTATCTCGGCTGAGGGTCCCTCACCAGAAAAGCACAATCACTCCTTCAAAATCCTGGTTTTTAAGGATTAACTTTTTACACATGCATTTTTCAGACATTCCTTTGAGTCCCAATGTTCCCTTGGTTTTTGGCCCCCCTTCCCTCGAAACTTGCCCCATTGCACTGAATTAATATTTTATTAGATAAAGTCCTTGTTGGCACCTGGTCGTCTTTCTGATAAAAGGAGATCAATGAATTCCTTCTTGGAGCTTTTGTTTCACCTCTGCCTCGATCTTAATTAATTCAGGAATGTAGGAGGATTCTCTCTGTATCTCCTGGTGAGGGTTTGATTCAGTTTTGTTCAACTGGTTTGACTGGTTTTAAATGTTACAAAAAGTTTTACAGCTCAAAAAGGAAAATATACAGTAAAACCTTCTACATTTCACATGTAGCATATTTGCAAAGAGCCAACTTTATAGAGTGCATTTATAACATGGGCATTGGCCCAGCACCAGTACAGGGGCACTGGTTGGGTTTTGGAAATGTTTCTCAAACCCTGTAGCTGCTCCAGGCACCTCGAGCCAATTGAGATGTTCGAGGGCTCTGGCACATCTGCACCGCTCTGCCAGATGTGACACCAATGGTGCCTTGGGAAGGATGGGCTGGAACAGAGACTGGACAGAGCTGGAGAATAAAGGAGAGATTTATTAAAAGGCCTTTAACGATCCACCTTGGGCAGGACAAGAGCCTGGCCAGGGCTGCACCCAAGGTGGACCCAAAATGGTCACAAAATGGACCCAAATTGGTCACAAAATGGACAAAAAATGGACACAAAATGGACACAAAAATGGATGCCTGGTCACATTTTCACATTTTTGTAAGTTTTGGTCCATTTCCATCTTGGGGTTGACTTGTCCAATTCCAGCTGCAGGTGATGCAGTCCCATCCTTCTTGTTTCCTCCCTTCAGCCACCGTTGTTTGTGCTTTGGGGCCTGAACACTTGTGCCAGTTGTCCTTGGTGTGCAGCAGGAGAAGGATTTGTTTAGTGTCCCTGCTGTGTGCAGAGAGCTGAGTGACACTGACTGTGAGCTCAGAGCTGCACCCCTGGGCACCGCAGAACATGAAATACAGGGAAATAAAACTTCAGGCATCACCACAACGGCAAGGGGCCCGTGCCTGGCTGGAGCTGCAGCTGGAGGCGAAGCAGGATCATTCCAGCAGCCCAAATTCCAGCAGACATTCCTGCTCAGGCAGCTGGAGGAGCCCCCTGGGTATCTCTGATGGAGGAAGATGAACTGCTGTCCAAAGGGATGATCCACCAGCACAAACATTGGCATCCAGCATTCCTGGAGATCCCCAGGGCATCTGGCAGATGGAGGACACAGAGGAGATCCCGGAGCAGCCAGCGAGGGGTGAAGCAGGGATGGACCCAAAATGCCACAAACAAAGGGTTTTGTGTGACTGAGCCCTTCCCAAACATCCGTGTGCAGAACAATTCCTGGGGGGATCAGCTCCAGGGATCCAGGTTCTCCCAGGAATGGAGTTCTCCCTTCCCTCCTGTGGAATCCAGGGGATCTCAGGGATCTTTTCTCCAGCCTGCAATGACCCCCACACCTCCAGATGCTCCACAATCCCTGAGCTGCTCCTTCAGCATGAATAGGGAAGCACACTTCCAGGGATCCAGGGGCAGTCACAGCAAATCTGGGAATTCCATCCCTGACCCTCCCAGCCAGGAATTCCTTCCCATTATCCCACCCATCCCTGCCCTCTGGCAGTGGAAGCCATTCCCTGTGTCCTGTCAGCGCCTCTGGCACTTTGGCTTAAAGGGAAAGGGTTTTATCCATAAAGATTTATCCTTTTTTTTTTTTTTCCCTTGCTGGGCTGTGATGGATCCAGAGCGGCCCCAGCCATCGCAGAGGTTTTGCTGTCCACAGAAAATGTCTCGTTTTCATTCCAGAAAAATTGTTATCCCGTGCCCGCTGGTGTCTGGGACGAATTCCCTACTTTTCACCCTTGTCTGTATCTCCTGAGGTACATTTGGAGCTCAGGAACCAGGTGAGGACACAGGGGTGGAGCAGGGACGCCAGAACATTCCAGCAGGTGGGACACAGGTGGCTCCCAGAGGTCTGATGGATCCATAAAAAATCCTTTGCCTCTGGGATCTGGGTTCTATTTGCTCCCCTGTGGTTTTGGCTGCGAAGAGAAGCGGAATTGGATATGGAGGTTGGCTTTTAGCATTGGTATGTTTTGTAATTCTCTACCAGATGGCAGAGGGGGAACTTTAATATTATTTTTCCTTTATTTTCTGTTTCTTTTCCCCTTCAGTGGCAAAAGGGGTTGTTTTGAGCCTTCTGCAACACTCTGGGAGTCCTTCCTTGCTTTAATTTTTGGCTCTCCCTTTTATCTTGCTGAGTAAGATGATTTATTACTATTATTATTATTATTAATTGTTATTATTTATTATTATTTGTTTTTATATTTCTGTACAACCCCATTCTTTGTCAGCCACATTACTTTTGCTTCCAATTCTGAGTTTTGGTGGCACCAGGGACAACCCAAATATTTCAACTGATACGGGAAAAGAAACAAAAAGATTTGACCTTGTGCTTCCCTGACTTTTTAGTTTTGATTCAACCCCAGCTGATCTTCAGCATTGGCCAAGGGGGAAATTTAAATGGAGTTGGTCAAAGGGTCAAAATTGTGATATTTGTAATTCCTGGTGGATGGGGCTTGGAGAAACCTGGGACAGAGGGAGGTTTGATTTATATAGAATAAATTTATATTGATCGAATAAAATATTCTAGACAAACACATAAAACACATTTATTTATTTATATAGAATAAATACGTTTAAATGATTTCTATTTCCTTCTTGGGAGGAGATAAAAATTAGGCACAGATGCACAGGGAGAGGATTTATCCACTGGAACAGGCTCTGTGTGATTTCCCTCTGCGCTTCTGAACCAAGGCTCAATTTCTCCTTGAGAATCCATGACTCAAAAAGGTCACTTGGCTTAAAAAAAACCAAAACCGAGTGAAATACCAAAGCACAAGGCAGAAATTCCGTTGTACAAGGCAGAAAATTATTCACATTAAAATCAAATTCGTGGCCTGAAAATCTTCACACCAAATATACCCAAACTGAGGCTCAAAATCCTGATTGGAACTCCCTGAGGAGAGGTCCTATGTCCTATACAGGTGATTGGATTAATGGATTTTTTCCAGCCCAGCCTTTCATGCTCGGAGTTATTTAAGCCTGTAATTATTAAGATTAGTAATTATTAAATCACTCATGTTGATTTTTAATTATTAATAATCGTAATTATTAAAAATGTGACACATAATAATGAAGTCGCATCTGCTCCGGGTGTAGGGAAACCTCAAATATGGACAGAACCCCTTTCAATATGAGCACAGGAAAATGAGGCAGGAAGAGTAATGAAAGCTGCAAATTCCCAAGTCCAAGGAATGCTTTGGCTTGGAATGGACCTTGAATATTCCCAGGAATGGGGCACCCACCACCTCTCTGGGCCACCTGTGCCAGTGTTTCGCCACCCTCATCATAAAAAAAAAAAAAAAAAAAAAAAAAAAAAAGCGCCCAAAAAACCCCAACCCCCCCCAAAAAAATAAACCCACTTAAAAATAATTTAAATCCACCTTTTTTTTAGTTTTAAACCACCACTCCTTGTCCCATTCCAACAGATCCTGGTTAATTTGAATCCACCTTATTTTAGTTTAAAACCATCACTCCTTGTCCTGTTGCGACAGACTCTCGGTTAAAAAATTGTCCCATCTTTCTTTGGACCCCCTTTAAACACGGAAAGGCAGCAATGGGGTCTCCCTGGAGACTTCTCCAGGCTGAACAATCCCATTTTTTTCTCAGCCTTTCCTCATAGGAGAGGACCTGAAAGGACAAACAGGAAAGAACAAAGACTGCCCAACGCTCAGGGATGGGTGAGCAGCACTGAACGTTGATTTTGAGGCACAAGAATCACCTCCAAAAGAATATTCCCTGGATCTGCTTTAATCCAGGCAGAGAACAGCAACTGCCTCGTTTCCCCACTGTTTTCACCTGTAAAACCTGGGGAATGGATTCTCCTGGAGTGAGAAAAGGAAGGAGAGGCAGCAGATCTAAAAGAGCCTCTGCTCCTTGGGATTATATTTGATGGACCAAATATAAATCCTGGGGAATGGATTCTCCTGGAGTGAGAACAGGGAGGAGAGGCAGCAAATCTAAAAGAACTTCTGCATCTTGGGATCATATTTGATGGAACTAATATAAACCCTGGGGAATTAACTCTCCTGGAGTGAGAACAGGGAGGAGAGAAAGCAGATCTGAGAGAACCTCTGCACTTTGGGATTGTATTTGATGGATCAAATATAAATCCTGGGGAAAGAATTCTCCTGGAGTGAAAACTCAGAGGAGAGGCAGCAGATCTGAGAGAACCTCTGCACCTTGGGATTATATCTGATGGATCAAATATAAATCCTGGGGAATGAATTCTCCTGGAGTGAGAAAAGGAAGGAGAGACAGCAGATCTGAATGAACCTCTGCACCTTGGGATCATATTTGCTGGATCTCCAGCTGACACCACCTGACGTCACCCCGTGGGGCGATCCTGGGACTGGAGACACAGGAAAACAAGCAGCAGGATTTGTGCATCCCTGCCCTGCCTTCCCATGGAGCCCTTCCCAACCTGCAAAGGTGCAGAGGCTCCGTGAGGGACAAACCCTTTTGGCTTTGTCTCCAGGGAAAAGGATTTTCCCCTCTCCCTGAGCCCTCCCAGAGCCGTTGAATATTCAATTTCAGGAAGCCTTTTGGCCTTTCCTGGTCATGGCTGGAGGAGCTGTGAGAGGGGATTGTTCGGGGCTGCCCAGTGGAACAGGCACACGGAGCTTCCCAGAGATGGAATGATAAAACTCTGGCCACGCACAAACTGAGTTTTCTGTTCCGTTTGTGTTGTCGGGGTGGGTTCCAATTAACAGGTTCCCCCTCCCAGGAAAATATCACCCTCCCTCACCTGGCAAGATTTCCTGGGAACAGGCTGGGTGTGAGTCATTTCACTGCCTTGAAACAATGGATAAACAGCACAACTAATCCAGGGAAAGGGCACTGGAGGGGATGGATTAACAGGCTG
Organism: Chamaea fasciata; assembly: GCF_029207755.1. NCBI lineage: Eukaryota > Metazoa > Chordata > Aves > Passeriformes > Sylviidae > Chamaea > Chamaea fasciata. The sequence continues at coordinate 151,670,043 of NW_027094086.1, forward strand.
AAACTGTGCAGCCTCTCCGGAACCACAGCACTGAATTAAAATTCTGTCATTAACCCCTTTTTTTTTTAACCTTTTTTCCCCATCTCTTTTCCTTCTTCCAAGGTTTATCAGCACCCTGTAACACTTTACAATCCCAGCTCTGGGTGAGCCTTGAAAAGCTCACATCACAAAAATGGGAATTCACCAGGCTGAAACTGTGCACCCTCTCCGGAACCACAGCACTGAATAAAATTCTCTCATCGACCTTTTTTTTAAACCTTTTTTTCCCATCTCTTTTCCTTCTTCCAAGGGTTAAATCCAAGGTTTATCAGCACCCTGTGACACTTTAAAATCCCAGCTCTGGATGAGCCCTGAAAAGCTCACCTCACCAAAGGGGAATTCACCAGGCTGAAACTGTGCAGCCTCTCTGGAACCACAGCACTGAATAAAATTCTCTCATTAACCCTTATTTTTAACCTTTTTTTCCCATCTCTTGTCCTTTTTTTCCAAGGGTTAAACCCGAGGATTATCAGCACCCTATAACACTTAAAAATCCCTGAAAATCCCACCTCACACAAATTCACCCTGCTGCCCTTGGCCGTGTCCCTCCTCTCTCCCCATTGTTGTGGATTCCGGACCCCCGTGGACGTGACCTTTGGAGGTGTAATTTGGGATCACGAGGGATGAAGAAATGCAAAACCCTTTGTTATCAGCGGCTGTGAAAGGACTGCAGGGAACAGGTGGGAATTTTGGGGCTGGCTCAGCCGAGGCTTCCTGCCTTGGTCACCTCGGCCCGGCCTCCGCAAATACCTCCGCACTTCCCACAAGGTCTATTTTTGGTCTGAAATGGTCAGAAATGGAATGGAGGCTGAAAGAATTCCCTCGGGATCAGCAGGTGCGAAGTGGGAAATCCCACATTTTCAGCCTAGCTTTCGAAGATTCCCGGTGCCCCATGGATTACCTGGAAGGGGTTTGTGAAATGTAACATCAGGATGAACATCAAGAGGCTGGCTCAGATGAACATTAGGAAGTTGGTTCAGGTGTTATCACACAAACATCAGCACTAAAATCCCTTTTACTTTCTGGTGGTTCAACTCAAATTAAAGCAAGGGATTGGTCAAAAATCAGTGTCCTGGTAAAACAGGGATGGGATAATCCTTTTAATCAGATAAATGTTGCTTCTCCCACCATCACTGTCGGAATAAAGTTTGATTTTTTTTTTGTTTTTTGTTCCTTCCACCCTGAAAGTTTTGCTGTGATTCCTTCACAACATTCCAAGCTTTGCCATAGCACCACCATGGAAAGCTGCACCTGATTCCCCAAAATTCCCTTTAATTTGGGTTTAAGAAAATCCTAATTATTAATGTGTTCCCTTCTTGATCGTTTTTCACAGCCATATAAGTCAAGCCCACAGTCTCGTGTTTAAAACCAAATTTTAAAAAGCCAAAACAAAAAACCCAACAAAAACAAGAACAAACCCACCAAAAAAACACACACAGAAAAAGAACAAAAAAAAAAATCAAAGAAAACAAAAAAAAAAAAAACAAACAAACAAACAAACAAAAAACCCCCAAAAAATAAAACTCCAAAACACCACAAAGACCAAACTTGAGTGATGGTTTTAAGCACTAAAAATTAATCCAAGGTTTCAGTCTCCCACGGTAAATTCCATTACAGAAATCACACCAGGTTATCTGGAATATCTAAATAGGCTGGGATGAATCACACCAGAATATTCCGAGTTGGAAGGAATCCAGGCGAACCATCGAGTCCAAATTTAATGAATGGCCCAGGCAGGGATCAACCCCACGTTATCACTTCTCTTATCTTGTTACAAATATCCTGTGTGATCTCAAGCAACATCTCCCCTTTTTGTCGGTAAATAACATTTTGCTGTATCTTTTTTTCCGTGAGGATGAGAGCTGAACTCTCACTCCGCCTGTGCTATGATGCCATTATTAACTGCTTCATTAATAAAAGGTAATAATACCTACTAATAACCCTGGGAAAGTTGTGATTCTTGGTTGTTTGGGGTTTTTTGTTTTTGTTTTTTTTTTTTTAATTTCAGGAGATGGGAAGCTCTGCTGGGATTGCATCTCTCCCTCCTGCCCTGAGCTGCCGGTAATTACAGCGTGATACCATCGGTGTCAAATGACCGGGAAACAATCCCAGGAACAGCGTTGGGATCGCCGAGAGCAGCGGAGGCTCTTTCCCAGGGGTTGTGCCGCGGGAGCCAAGAGACGAGAGAAAACAAAATAAAACAAGCATAAAAAAGGAGATTTTTTTTTTTTTTTTGCAGGTTTAGCCAGGTAGGCGCCGGATGTATTTTTTAATTTTCATTGGGGCAACTCCTGGTGTTCCGGGAAAATGGGAAGAGTGATGGTTCTGGATGCCAAAACCTGTCTTTTCCAGGAGCTGCGGGAGGTTTTCCACTTATCCCAGAATCCCGACTTGGCTCTTCTGAGGGATTTACGCCCGTCCTTGCTCAGGCTCTCTCCTGCTTCTCCCCCGTCCAGCACACACCTGAGTTTCCCTATTTTAGTCCTTGTTTGATGCAGACACAGAAAAAAAACAAACACAAAAAAACCCAGAAAAAATCCCAAACAAACAAAAAAAACCCTAACAAAAAACACCACCAAACAAGCAAACAAAAAAAACACAAATAAAAAGAAAACAAAACAAAATAATCACAAAACAAACAGAAACAAAGACAAAGAAACAACCCCGAAACAGCAAAAAGGATATTCCCAAGCAGAATTGCAGCTGATGGAAATAGCTCTGAACAAGGATAAATTAATGCTTACTAATTTAAGTGAAAAATTTAGTAAGGGTTTACTTAGGGTTTGTTATCAGACAAACATTAGCACTCAAATCCTTTAATCTTTTGGTGGCTCAACCCGAATTAAAGCAAGGGATTGGTCAAAAATCGGTGTCCTGGTAAAACAAGGATGGGATATTCCTTTTAACCAGATGAATGTCGCTTCTCCCACCATCACTGTCGGAAAAAAGTTTGATTTGTTTTGGTTTTTGTTTTTTCCACCCTAAAAGTTTTGCTGTGATTCCTTCACAACATCCCCAGCTTTGCCACAGCACCACCAAGGAAAACTGCAGCTGATTCCCCAAAATTCCCTTTAATTTGGGTCTAAGAAAAGCCTAATTATGAACGTGTTCTCTTCTTGATTGTTTTTTACAGCCACGGGGGAATAAAATTAAGCACTTGATTGAGAGAGAAAATTAATGATGAAATGAAATTTTAGATCAAGTGACTGCTGGAGAGAGAAATGCGGGGAGTGAAGTGCCAGAAAATCAACAGAAGAAGCCAAAAAAAAAAAAATCACCACTTTGTGAGGTGATTAAGGTTCAAAGAAAAAGAAAAAGAAAAAGAAAAAGAAAAAGAAAAAGAAAAAGAAAAAGAAAAAGAAAAAGAAAAAGAAAAAGAAAAAGAAAAAGAAAAAGAAAAAGAAAAAGAAAAAGAAAAAGAAAAAGAAAGAGAAAAAAATACAGGGAAGAATTGGGGAACAAGGAAAGGAGCTACTTGAGCTCAGAAGTTCATCAGTAAAACTCAAGTTTATAATTGTGATAAAATATCATTAATGATGACAATAAGAACTAGACAATAATGCGGGCCATGGTGACAAAATGTGTTACATTTTTAATCAGATACGTTGAACAATATTTTATATTCATTATAAAATATCACGATTTCATTGAATTACCCGACTGTTCCAGAGCAAGACCCAAATCCTGCTGGAATCAGGTGGAAGACTCCTAAAATTTTCACACGACTCTGAAACAAGCCTTGTGTTTACTTAATTAATAGGAATAAGAGTAATTAACCAGGTCGACTAATGTAAATTTTAAATTCAGGTCCTTTACTGCTGATGTCCTGCTGTAGAGTTGATAAAGAGCCACTTTTTTTCCCCCAGTGGTTTATGGAATTCCAGATAAGGAATTACTGGGAAATTTGCCTCGATTTAAATGATCTTCTCAAAAAGAATTTTTGAATCTTTCAAGAATCTGAACTCTCGGAAAGGAGAGTTCAGAAAATCTCTTCAGAAAGAGATTTTGGAACCCTCAGGTGAAATCCTGTCTGGGGATGGAAAACTCCAGGGAATGGCTCGCAAATCCAACAGGCAAAGGGAGAGAAAATGTGCTGTGGTCACCACCCGAAGGAAAAATAAACTCTTGTGCATTCCATAAACATTAAAAAAAACAAAAAAAAAACCAAAAAAAAACGGGCAAGGATGCAACCAAAAGTTCCAGATGTCGGCGACGGGCTGAGATTTATGGCTGCGATTGTTGAGATCCAAGGGTTGATCTGGACTCTGAGCTGGTTTTGAGCTGTGTTTGTTTCCCTGGAACTGGGACAGCTCCGTGAGTAATCGCTGGAGGTCGGCACAGGTTGGGCTCTTCAGAGGCTCCGGCCCGAAAACATCTCCAGGGAAAGATGGAAAGATGGAAAACGACATGAGAATGGATGTGGGAAGAGCTGTGAGTGTTCCCTGACAGGGTCACTTGGACATTCCTGTACAAATCTGGGTGATCTTTCCTGGAAAATGGAAAATTTTGTCCCCCCCTGTAGGGCATCATCCTCTTTTTGCAACGAAATTGGTCTGAAACGATGGGAATTTTTGGGGGGATGAATCAACAGTTCTGGAATACCAGATGAGGTCACAAAGCAAAGGTTGGATTTCTCAGAGGCGTGGGGATGGTTCCGTTTTATCCGGGTTTTTTATTTGGGTTCATGGCTGAACACTATTATCCCAAAACCTTAACAATTCTACATCCATGATTCTGGATGCTGTTTTCAGATAGAAAAAAACCAGGAGATCCGATGATTTCTGAAGGTTTCAACCGAATTAATTTGGGCTGGAGTGACCTTGGGCAGGAACAGATCCCAGATAAAAAACTGGGATTTATGCTGGGATTTGGTCCAACTATTCGATTTGTCTTCCAAAAGTGCCACGTGGTGTACGCAGAGTTTTAGGAGTGCCGAAAATGAGATTTCCTTGGAATTAAGGCTCTGTGGAAATGGCTAAGGATCCCAACCCTAGCTTAGCAACTCATCCACGGATCTCACCTTGTTCCTTCGGCTCCAAAGGGTCTGAAACAAAATTCCCTGAGCTTTCCCAGACCTCATAATGACAAACCAAACAATTACACTGGGATCAGTGGCCTCTCCAGGAAACAGGTGGATTCATCCAGGTCGGTATTCCATTTTTTAAGTGCTGAAGTCCCAGCGAATCCCAGTTTGGAAGGGAAGAGGCTGATTCCCACATATTCACAATTTTTTCCTTTCTTTTCCAGGCTCCAGGGACAGGGATTTGATCCAGCCATGTCCTGACTCAGAGATTGGTCCTCACTTGAGTGAGTGTTGATCTTGTCAGATCTCTGCCGTGACACTCTGTAGGAGCGACAAAGTTTTACATGTTTTCCCTCAGTTTTTCCCTCTGTGCATTCCCACTTTTATCTGATTGGAAAAAAAGCAAAAAAAAAACCAACCTCACAGGGGTTTTATTTGTTTCTCACAGTTACTGGGTTCTCCTGTGGTTTTGGCACCTGATTTTTAACCGATTTGCTTCTTACTCCTTGAAGTTTTATTTTAGAAAAAAAAAAAAAGGATCATAGTTTTGATTTTTTTTTTCCCCTCCACTTTCACGTTGGAAATTGTCCTGATTTTTAATCTCCCTTCCCAATCTTAATTTAGGAAGCAGTTTAAAAAGTATAAATTAAACAGCAGCAATTCCATTTTGGACTCCGCCAACTTTGCTGGCGGCTGGGCTGCTTTTGTGAATCTTTTTTATTCCTACAGCTGAAGTCATGCAGAGTTTTCACAGATTTATCCCGATTTAAGGTCGCTGTGGATGGAATCCTTGGTTATTCCAAGGAGCAGAAATCACCTGAAATGTGATTATTTGGATCCCAAAACCATGTGCTGGGAGGGCCAGGAGTCACTTCCCTTGAGTGATGTGGTCCCTGTTCCTCAGCAATGGGGAAAGGAAGAGGGCAAGGTGCAGATCTTTTTATCCCAAAATCCTGGGATTTTGGGATAAAAATGTGTGAGAAATCCCGCTGGGAAAAGCTAGTGTCCATAAAGGAGACAGAGGAGGTGTGCAAATTTATTCGGATTTATAGAAGGAAAGAGCCAAGAGATGTCAGGAATGGAACCAAACAATCTCTGGGATTAATCTTAGACTTGCCAGAAAACAGAGATTTGAGTCCAGACTGGCCTAGGGTTCTTTAGGCTGGCCTAAAGATTGGGAAAAAATAAAAACGACAATCAAATGAAAAGATAAAAATAATTTTTAAAAAAGGGGGCAGAGGCCACTGGGGCACATCCCCATGGGATTTTCTCTCTCTCAAGGTTTTGGAGGGTTCAGCCTCCTTTTACCCTAAATTCCACTCGTTGCCCTCTTCTTTCCCTCACTACCTGAGGTACCAGGAAGGTGCAGCCTTCCCCAACCACCCTCAACCTGTCATTTCACCCTAAACCTGTCATTTCACCCCAAACCTGTCATTTCACCCCAAATTTCAGGAGTTCAGGCTTGTGCAGCCCCATTCGGCTGTTTCAGGGCTGAAACTGGGCTCTGTCACAAGCCCGAGGCTTGAAATTAACGGAGACATTAACAAAGCCCCATTTCAAAGCCGTCGACACCCATCCCCTCGCCCATGGAATCGTTTGTAAAGACATTTTCCCCATCAACACGAGGCTGCGCCCTCCCAAAACCTCAGAGAGAAACTCCCTCTGGGTGGCCTCCCTCTCTCTCTCCCTGGCAGCTGAAAGGTTCCAACTTGCCTGAAATTTCTGGGTAAGCACCAAGAGGGAAAAAAAAAAAAATCCCCAAAGCAAAGCCATGCTGGCAGGAGAGCAGTGATAAAGAGAATTCTGAAATTGCTGATGGTCCTCTTGCTCGGAATCGGAAGAAAAACCCTGTTTTGCACCAGCACTTGGGGGAAATAACAAGATATAGGGTTAAAAACCCCTTGGAGGGACTCCAGTGGGGCAGGGTGGGTTACCAGGGCAACCAGTCTCCTGTGGGATGTCATTTCTTGATAGCCTGGTTAATTAAACTTATAAAAATCATGAAAATCCGATGCCGTGCCGGCTTGTAGGGATATTTTGTGCACCTGAAAGCTTTCATTAAAAGGCTGCTCTTTATGTTATCAATCCTAATATTGTTTCGAGGGTCTTTTCTTCTCCGTCTTTCTCCAAATAAAGTTGGACGATTCCTCTGTCCCCTTTATGGACACTGGGCTTTTCACAGCAGGATTTTCTTGTATTTCCCTTGTAAGGGCCAGGAAAGGGGATGAGGTTTTCAGGAGGGCTCACACCTGCCCAAACTTGATTCCCGCTGCAAGAGTTTCCTGCTGGATTCAACGAGGACAGGGAAAAATCCGGCAGCCACCCCTGGATTTAATCGTGCACATGGGAGCTGCACCTCTGGCTGCTTGGTGGGATTTTGGGCAGGTGAAGGTGAGGAATGCCGATGTTTTTCCAGGAGATCGGATAAAATGAATGGAAAAAAAATCCCTCATGGAGGGGTTTGGGAACAGAGCAGTAAATTTATTTGTCTTTAAGTGAGATAAGGCACTTATTCCTTGGATTTCAATATTTTTTTCTGTTTGTTTCCAGGTCGGACAGGGCTCGGAGCAGCCAGGGAAGGTGTCCCTGCCCGTGGCAGGGGTTGGAATGAGGTGGTCTTGAAGGTCCCTGTCCTGGGGTGACTTTATGATGTTTGTACCCCCAATTGTCTGTTCTGTTTGTGCTGGGTATTGAGTTCTGTGCCTTTAGGACTGGTTTTGAGAGCAAAGGGAGGAAAAAAAGCACGGGGTTTGTTTTGGAGAAACTGCTCTCACTCCTCTACATTCCTTCTCCAGACTGTGTTCGTCTGAGGCACGCACAGACAACGGGACGGAGGTCTCTTTGCTTTTAGTTAGTTTAGCTAGCTGAGGCAGAGAAGCTCCTGGAGTGTTGTTTGTTTGGTTTTTTTTCTTTTTAAACCTGTCCTGGATTGAAAAACCCAGAGAAAAACCCAGACCTCACACCTGAGGCCTACTGGGGCCTGGGGCCTCCTGAGGGGTTGATAAGAGACTGGGAGAGCTGAGCCACCCACAGCAAGGACTGTCCGAATTTACCATCTCATTTCAGAACAATGAAAGGTTTGCATGTTTCGTATTATTCATTCCTGACACTTGTGGGCACTTTGTTTGTTAAATAAAGAGGTTTTTTTCCACTTTTCTCTGAGGAAGCGTTTTCCCAGACCAGCTGAGGGTCTGCTTCCCAGAGGGAAGCTTGGGGTTGCTTCCCAGAGGGACCCTATTTGTTTTTGGTTTTTTTTTTCCCAAATTTGCCCTAAACCAGGATAGTCCCTCCAACCCAACCCATTCCGTGATCCCAAGTGCTCCCAAACAGGGGTTTGCTTCCAAGAGAGACTCCATTCGGGGTTTTTTTCCCAGATTTGCCATAAACCAGAACAGACCCAACCCAACCCATTCCGTGATCCCATGTGTTCCCAAACATGGGTTTGCTCTGCAGAGGGACTCCATTTGAGGGTTTTCTCCCAAATTTGCCCTAAACCAGGACAATCCTTTCCAACCCAACCCATTCCATGATCCCATGTGCTCCCAAACACATGGGTTTGCTCCTCAGAGGGACCCTATTGGGGATTTTCTCCCAAATTTGCCCTAAACCCGGAGAGTCCCTTCCAACCCAACCCATTCCATGATCCCATGTGCTCCCAAACACATGGGTTTGCTCCTCAGAGGGACCCTATTGGGGGTTTTCTCCCAAATTTGCCCTAAACCCGGAGAGTCCCTTCCAACCCAAACCATTCCATGGTCCCATGTGCTCCCAAACACATGGGTTTGCTCCTCAGAGGGACCCTATTGGGGGTCTTCTCCCAAATTTGCCCTAAACCAGAACAGTCCCAACCCAAACCATTCCATGATCCCATGTGTTCCCAAACATGGGTTTGCTCTGCAGAGGGACTCCATTTGAGGGTTTTCTCCCAAATTTGCCCTAAACCAGGACAGTCCCTTCCAACCCAACCCATTCCATGATCCTAAGTGTTCCCAAACATCTCGTTTGTCCCTCCTGAGCAGGACAGAGTCTTCTTCAGGCCCTGTCCCATGTTCTCCAGCCCGGAGCAGACACTGGGGAGACCTGGGCTCATCCCAGCTGGAAATGACATTCCCACATTTGGATGCTCTCCGGATCCCACGGGCCCCGCAGGATTTATCCAGTGATTTATGAGGAGAGCTGAGATTCCTTGGGACAAGCGGGCGCCTCTTTTTCCGTGGCTGTGAGGTGGATTTTTCCCGAGGAAATGCGGGAATGAGCCGTTTCTGCTGGAAGCTCACGGATCGTACCCTCAGGGTTTAATCCTGCCTGTATTTCACACGGAGCAGGGTGTGGAGGTGGACGTGTATTCCCCAAAATAACTCGGAGTCGTGGCATCACACAGAGGAAAGAGTCAAGAGACGTCAGAAGCAGAACAAAAAAATCTCTGGGATTAATCGAAGACTTCTCAGAAAAAAGAGATCTGAGCAAGACTGGCCCAGGATTCTTTAGGCTGGGCTTGTGCATAGCGCAGGTTGGGGGAAAAATAAAAATGAAAGTTTAAATCAAAATGAAAATAAAAAATGAAAATTAAAAAGAACGAAAATAAAAATTAAATGGAAAAATAAGAATAAAAATAGAAATTAAAAATAAGGAATAAAAATGAAAAATTAAAAAAAAAGGAATAAAAAGAAAAAAAAAGAAAAACAGAAAAAAGGGAAACAAAAATGAAAAAAAAGAAAAACGAAAAATAAATAAAAATAAAGAAAAAGAAAAAAAAGAAAAAAAAAGAAGAAACAAAAAGAAAAAAGAAAAAAAGAGACAAGAAAAAAGAAAAAAAGAAAAAAAGAAAATAGGGAAAAGAAAATCAAAATAAAATATAAATTAAAAATAAAAGATGAAAAATCAAAATTAAAATCAAAATTAAAAATACTAAATATTTATCTACATTTAAAAATTATTTATTTATTTTAAAAATTATTTTAAATAATTATTTAACTACCAATATTAAATAATTCATTTAATTATTTTAGGAAAAATTATTCAGTCTCTGGAACATTCATAGGCAGAATTTTGTCTCCAATATCTTAAATATTGTGAATGTGAACTTTACTTAATTGTACATCTATTTCAAAATTAATAATTGCACTCATCTTCCTTTTTTAGGTGCTCTAAAATCAGAATAATTAATTAAAAAAGAGATAAAGAACAGAACAAAGGACAATTGGGGCAGCCAACTCAAAATCTTTCTTCATTTCCCCCCTCAAAATCAAATGCTGGACATCAGAATTCAGAATTAACTGTCATCATTAGGAGGGGACTGGACATTAATGCATTTTCATGTGAGAGAAGAAATAAATCTCAATAAAGTTCATCACTAATGAAATATACTTGAAATAATTTTTAATTTTGCCCTCACACAGTGTGAATTTGGTGCTTGAAATCCTAAAAAATAGTGAGAGAAGCCAAAAATTCTGTTGTTGTTGAAAATCACCCCAAGACTTCACTCCTTTAGGACTGCTTTAGAATTCCTTGAGAATTCTGACTTGATTTGGGGTAAAAATCAAGCTCAAAAAGTTCTATCTTTAACCTCCTTGGAAAAAAAGTTTGATTATATTTGAAACTCTTCCAGTTCCATTGATTGAAATTTAGAGATTTAAATTAAAATGGATTTAAAAATACATTATTATATCTAAATATTGAAATTAGAGGTAATTACAGTCCAAATGGACACAATAAAAACAAATTATAACCAAATTTGGGGGCAAAAAGGTGACCCTTCCCCCTCTATTTTTCTTAAATATTTGACATTTTTAAAACCCGTGTAAGAGAGAATCCCAAATTTGTGGCCTTTGAAGAGGAGTTGGAATCATTTCCACTCCCATCTATTGGTCAAGCTGTGAAAACTCTGGAGCTTCCTGTTGTTTCCCAGAGTGTGGGTTTGGATCCGGCTCTGGATTTGGATGTGCTGGAATCACACAACAGCTTTAAATAAATAGATTTAAATAAATAGCTTTAAATAACAAAAATGTGGGATTCAGATCCCAGCTCCTGCTGCTGGGGTAGGAGCAGGAACATGGAATTTCTCTGGTTGCCTTTTTGTGGGATGCAGATCAGGGCCAGGCAGTTTCCCACTGGGAATTTGCTGGGTTGGGATGGAAGAGAGTTTAGATCTATGGATTTTATGGATTTATTATCCCGCTTATTTTTGGGGTCGGAAAGTGGCTCTTCTCTGTTTTATTTATCATTTATCCATGTAAACTTTGGGTCTGAACCTCAAGCAGGGAGTGCAGGGAGGGAAGCTCGTGGCTAAGAGAATTCCATGCTGGATTCACCTCTGGCAGGCTCATTCCCATTCCATTTTTCCATGAAAATCCGGAGGTTTAGGACATGGATTTTTCGTTCCTTATCACCTTGCTGGGATCTTCATTTCAAATTCAATTTGGTCTCCTCATCTTCACTCAAAATGCTTGAAACTCAACAGCAGCTGTAAATTTTTTTTTCCAAGGAAACCCAAGCCGAGTCTCCCGATTGATTCCAGTCTCTCACAGCTGCAGCGCTTTATTTTTCCGTTCTCCCAGCAGAGAAGCAAGTTAAATTGGGAAAAAAAAATAATTGGGAAAATTAAATGGAAAAAATAGGTTTTTTCCGTTTCCTTCTTCCTCCGTGAACTTCCTCCCTCAGGTTGGATTATCCCTGAGGGAGAGAGGAGGAGCACAGAAGGCACCATTCCGTGAGGAGTCCCGGGAGACGCGGCAATTCCGGAACATCTTCCTGAGGTTCACTTCCTCCCTTGCTTCCTCTTGTTTTGGGGAATATGAGATTTTTTGGGGGCAACCTGACACTTGTCAGTGCTGTATTTCTCAGCACTCTTACACTGACTTGTGAACGGCTGGGTAATTCCAAGCCTAAATCCGGAATTCTGTTCCACTGCTTCCTAAAAACCTCCATTTTGGGAGGACCAAATCCTAGCACAAAAAAAAAAAAAATTAAATTAAAATAAATGCAACGTATTTTTCAAGAGTTTTAAATGGTTTTAATAAGTGTCTCCTTGTCCTGAGTAGGATTGTTCCCACCCACCTTCCTTTTTTCCTCCATTATCCCAGATTTCCCCCCATTCAGCTCTGTGGGATGCTCTGGAGGTGAGGGAGCAGCTTCATCCCAGAAATCTGTGGCATTCCATGCCCGTGGAGTGTGAGGATGCCAAGATGCTTTGGGATCATTAATTAATTAAGGTTCACATCGCACTGGGTGAGCACTGGGATTTTCCCTGCTGGAGAATCCAAGGGAAGGGGGTGGAATGATGCCCTCAAGGCAACCTCGCCCAGGAATTGCTGCCAAAACAGGGAGTTGGATCCAGATAATTCAAGTGCCAGAATCCAAAGGGCGGTTTTTTTCTTTTTTTTTTCCCTTTCCATTTTTTCCATTTTTTTTCCCATTTTTTTCCATTTCCATTCAATTTTTTTCCATTTTTCCCCATTTTTCATTTACATTTTCATTTTTTTCTCATTTTCATTTTTTTCCATTTTCATTTTTTCCATTTTCATTTTTCCCATTTTCATTTTTTTCATTTTCATTTTTTTCCATTTTCATTTTTTTCCATTTTTTTTCCTTTTCCATTTCCATTTTTTCCTTTTTTTCCCATTTCTATTTCCATATTTTTCCATTTTTTTTCATTTTCCATTTCCATTCCGTTTTTCCATTTCAAGACAACTCCTCGGTATTTATCAGTGTGGGAGCCCAATTCCAGAGGTCACTTGGGTTGGGAATGCTGGCTTTGACACTGATGGAGCTGCTGCTGCTCTGGGATACCTTCATGAATAATCCATATTTTCTTTCCAAGGAATGTTCTGGAGGCAGCTGCAGTCCAAGCAGGAGCAGAGGAAGGAAAACCCCTTGGAATGGGACAAACTCCAAGAAGTCTCTTGCAGAGCAGCCCTGAAGGCTGTGCTATCTCCTGTCTTCAGCATTCCAGAAATATCCTAAAAGATAAATCCCATATATCCCACCGTTCACTTCTCTATTGGGAATCCACCAGGATTCCAGAAATATCCTATAAGATAAATCCCATATATCCCGCCATTCACTTCTCTTTTGGGAATCCACCAGGCAGAGGAATGGGGTGTGGAGAAATTTAAATTTGACAGGAATTTTGCAGGAAGCTTCGATTTTATGGCAGTGATATTCACACGTGGAAAGCAAAAAATTCCCAGGGAATTTGAGGATACAGAAGAGGAGCTCCGTGTCTGGTTGAGGAATGCACGGCTTTGTTGAAGGAGATATTTAAGGGAATATTCCCAGTGTTTTATCCTGAGATGGTGGGGACTGACCTCAGCTTGCCCTTCCTACCCCAACCCCCTTTATAATATATGGATATCCCTGCCACTTCCAGGGCCATATCCAGATGGGATGGAAGCCATCCTTCTTTTTTTTTTGGCACAATTCCACTCATAATCTTTTCCTTCCACTCCTTATCGTGCCACCATTTGTTCGTCCCATCTTTTTTCAGTGGGCAAACAGAATTCGGGTTTTTTCCCTTTTTTTTCCTCCACCAAGGCCAGCTCCAGGGACAGATATCTGGTAATATCTGGAATTTACCTCCCTCTTCCCTTTCTAGATTCCCAACCCTGTCCCAGATGCCAGGCAGCAAAGGTTTTTCGTGGATAACTTGCCCAACCGGCCACGTGCAGTGTGTTTTTCAGGAAGTCCCTTCCCTCCTGCCAGCTCTGAGTCATTGGCAAGGAGCAATCCTGTCTCTGTGCCAGGAAGAAATTCCAGAGCCCTGGAAGGGGAGAAGGCTCTAAGTTCACTGAACTCAGTGACCAGCTCTGGGAAAATCACAAAATGGGAAAGGAGAATCCATCAATCCCGCACGGGAGGTGTGGCACTGCCAGCCAGGAATTCTGGTGGATTTAAAATATTCCCAAACATGATCATCACGGAAGAGCTCATAACTCACAGATGAGTCTGAGCTGTCTCCAGACAGCAAATCTTTCCTCACCTTTCCCAATCCTTAGGATAGAGATTTATCGGGTCGTTAATCATGGATTTCAAAGAACAATTCCACCCTTTTGCTGACAGATTTGTCCTGAAAATAATTATCAACATTTCTCCCTTCTAGGAAGAGGAAAACATTTTCAATCCACATGGAAAAATACCCCCACCCCTTATTTTTTTGTGTCTTCTGAGCCCATTCTCTGGAATAATTTATCCCATCATCATTCAGTCCCAGCTCTGTTGATTCCATTGGTGTGGCACGGAAAAAAATAAATAAAAAGTGGTGGCTGGTCCTTGTAAATCCTTATTTTTATCCAGTTAATTTATGGGTCTCCAGGGAGGGAGAGTGATCCTGTGTCTCCACATGGATACCAGAGCCCTTCCTGCTCCTCCACCCTTCACTCCTTGGGTTTCAGGCTCCTTTTCCTACATTTCGAAGGGCTCAGTGCAAGAAAAAGAACCATCCCCAAGATTTCAGAATATCCCCTCACCACATTGGGATATCTGGGGATGGTTTAGAGGGAGAAAACTCAGCGGAAGGAATTTTCTTTAGGAACTGAACATGGAGAGCAGGAATGATTGAAAGACACCCTGGAAGGTTCTGTGCCAAATAAAAAACATCTGGCGAGGGAAAAAAAAATTAATTTTAGTGCCTGAGTCAGTCAGTGGCAAAGATTTGGCATCAAGTGGGGCGTGATCCAGCCAACAGACATAAACAGCTCCCAATCCTGCCCCGGGGATGCCATGGAGACCACTCTGGGGTTATGAATTCCCGCAGAATTGCCAGTGCTTGCTCCAAAGGAGTGCAAAATCCTTCCACTGTTTCCTTGGGTGGAAACGTGAGGGGAAAGTGACCCTGGGAGAGGCCGGGTTTCCCCTGGATCATTCCCTTGGAGGTTTTTTTTTCTCCGTTTCCCATTTTCTTTCCCTGGAACCTCTCTGCCCACTTTTCCATGAAGGCAGCTCGTTTTCCCTCTCAACATTCCTCAGGATTCCTTGGAAGAGCTGGAATTAGGGATTTCTCAGTCGGGAGTACAAAAGGCTTCAGAGAGACCTAATTGTGATTTTCACCGAAGCTGGTGAGGCTTTGGTACAGATTTCCAGAGGAAATGTGGATTCCCCATCCCTGAAAGTGTCCAAGGCTGGGTTGGACGGGGCTTGGAGTAATCTAGGATAGTGGAAGGCGGAATTTCCTTTCCCAAAAACACCTGAGCTGGCTCATTTGGGAAAAGCTTCTGGATGACAGGGAGCGACCAGAGGGAGAGAAGCCCCTGGCCAGGAGCCCAGGGAGTGAGGAGAGGCTGGGACATTTCCTGAGGGCAGCTGGAGTTTTGCCTCTGGCAGGGAGCGAAGCCACAATGGAGCCTCAGAAGTGACGGGAAAAAAAAAAAAAGGGACTCTCTTTGGGATTCAGAGGGAACGGAGTTCACGCAGGAAGTGACAGGAGATGGTGGGAAAGCCAGGCAGCGGCGAAAGGACCTCCCAGAAATGCCTGAAAGGCCCAGCGGGGAGGACTCGTCCACGAATCTTTTCATTTGGTGCCTCCCGCTGCTCCGAAATTTCACTTTTTAATGAGTTAATTGATGGCACGGGTTGGGAACGGCACCGCTGGGATTGGATCCCGGGTTTTTTGACACGTCCCTGTCACAACAGGCACGGCCTGATCCGTCTCCAGGCCGGGACTAACCTGGGGGGCCATCCCAGCCCTTCCAAGCCAAGGCACAGGGCCAGGGAGTGGGAAATCCGCCCTTTGCCAAAGGGCTGGAAGGCGCTTTTCCTTCAGTCTGTGGGAATGGGGTGAGAGGAAACATTCCAGCCCTCGAGGTCACCACACGGGAGCTGCACGATTGGAATGAGACAGGGAGAGAAGGAGGAACTGGACAAGATTTTACGGTCGCGCCCACCGCTGCTGCTGTTTCAAATCCATTCCAGATTTATTGGTGTGGTTTTTATCGTTTTAGGGGTTTGGGGTTTTTTTTTTGGGGGGGGGGAAATGGGTGAGTTAAAGTCAGCTCTTATCCAATCTCTTGGATCCCAATCCAAAGTATCCCATCTGCACCCTGCACAGGGAAAGGATCTGTGCCTCTCAGTCTGGCCAGCAGATAAATCCCTGGAGAGATGCACTTGTTCCTCTGGAAAGGATGTGGATAGTGCTGGAGAACTCCCTGTTTTCTCCGTGATTCCTTGATGCTTTTGAAGATGAATGAACCCCACGAACGCAGTCAAGATGTGGATAGTTTATTCCATAAAATATATATGATTATTCCATTCCAACTGGATATATTCCTCACCTATCAGCGCTGAGGTAGAAACTCTTTCCATGGATCAATCCCTAAAAACATTGAACCCACAGTTTTCCCAAAGTTCCTTTTCCTGCTGGTTCACCTCCTCCACACAGTCACAAATATCAGGCCAGGTCTCTCTTCTTCCTTATCCACTAAAGAATTCCATAAAGCATCCAATTGACTCCGGATTTCTGGGTCAGAAAAGGACCTGACCAACATTTCCCAGAGGAAAGGTAGATTTTGCAGCTCTTCAGCGCTTGGGAAAATCCCACAGAAAACATTTTTACGGGAATTACAAACTCCAAACTTGGTGGAGGGAGGAAGCGGAAGAAGGAATTTGTGGCAAGGGCTCCTCTGGTGCTGCTTCAAGGCTGGGAGGGGGAGGAATATTAGAGGTGAGAGCTCCAAAAGTGGGATAACCTTCCAGGAGTTCTTGGGAATCTGGGAAGTTCAGTGTAACCCACGTCATTCTTTTCATGGAAAAAATGCTGTCCTCTCCAAAACACCTTTTTCCATCTTTAACCAGGGGATGAAAGCAAATATTTTTGGGGAAAAAAATATAAGGCAAAAGGTTCAAGAAGGAGTTTTTGCCGTCCTCTGATGTCTTGTTTATTCCATCTGTTTCATTTTTCCTATTAATTTTAATTTTGGATAATTAGGGACAGCTGCTTTTAGTACTAATACAAACATTCTTTTTCCTTTTTTTTTTAAAGATTATTTTTCCCTGTTCATCTCATCCTGAAAGAATTTCACAATCCCTTTTTTTTTTTTTCCCAATTTGATTTCCCAGGGAAAAAAAAAAAAAAAAAAACAACCCCTCAATAAAAACCTGAATGCCGTTGTTCAATTTGGGATAGGAGTGTTGGATAAGGAAGAGTGGCTGGTTATGGGATGCGACTGAGGAGTTTATTCATGCAGTGAAATCACCAGAAGAAAATAAAAGCATACAAAGGTGCAGGAGGGGAAATCTTAATCCCATGGAGGAGATTATGGGAATTATGGGAATTCTCTTGGAACATGGATCAGTTCAGCCAATGTTTGGTGCTAAAGGAGCCACATTCCCTATCCTGGACTTGAACTATTCCGGTGAAAAGCGTTTGGGTCTCTGTAAAACCTGGAAAATCACCATAAAATAGTATTTTTTATTGTGTGTGTATATATAGGAATAGGGTTGGGAATTCTCCATGGATCCAAAGGTTTCAGTGTATGGTGGGAGCAGTTTTGTTTTTAAAGCTATTTCTTGCTGAGGATTCATTCCACGTCTTCCCCAGTGAGCTCCCAACCTCTCCTCATCCCTATGGACATTATCCCAACATAAAGTTCCAGCTCATGATATCCTTGGGGTTTTTTTTTCTCATTTTAATCTTTAAAAACGAATCTGCGCCAGAACCAGGCTCCATCAGCACTTTGGGATTCCCGCAGAACGGGCTGTGCATGGAATTAAGCGTCTCCAGAACATTACGTTTTCCCAAATATACTCTTTGGGGAAATCTTTGGACTTCCCAAGCCACAGCTGGAGCAATTATCCCAATTTTAATTTCAGTGTTTATGAAGTTCATACAGATTCAGAGCCTTCCTCTACTTAAAAATAAAACCAAAACCCGACCCTTCAAGAGAATTCCTATTGAAATGTGTGTTTAAAATGTAGGATTTACATTTCTCGGAGGCTGAAGTTCTGCCGTATTTGGTGTTTCCAAAGTTTAGGCGGAGAAAAAACTGGAATTCCAATGAAGTGAATGTTTTCCTTCAACTCAGCACCTCTCTCTAAAGTGGGATTTTTTATTATATTTTAAAGAAAGATTGAAACAAACCATCTCAAAAATGAATTAAAATGAACATTATTTAGGGTTTTCCTGTAGGGAAAGTTTATTTTCTTCTCCAGGCTGGATTTATTTTCCTCTTTGGAAAACAACTTTTCTTGTTACCAGCATTTGATTTAATTTGAGTTTGCTTTTTCTGTCCGAATCCCAAATAAATATCGGAGCTGCAATCGGAGGGGCTGGTTTGGGAATTAAAATCTCCATTTCCACACAGGACAGAACATTTTAAAGGAACTCCGGTAGGAAAACAGCAGGAATTTCGTATAGCACTTGCCATACTTACATTTGAAGATAATACTGAGGGATTTTTCCTCCACCTGCAATCCCTGGATTAACTCACAGAGTTTGGAATATCTCAAATATTCCACCTGCTGTTCCAGGAGGGCACCATCTCCCACAGAAAATAATTCCTTTCTGATATCTCCTTCAAATCTACTTAACATCCTTAATTTTTTTCTTTTTTTTTTTTTTTTTAATTGGACAGAGAGGGGCTGGTTCTCCCACAGGTTGTGTTTTCCTGAGGATTTCCCAAATCAGCTCAAAGCAGGGATAGGCTGAAGAGATTTTACCTCTCCAAGGAGTGTCTTAACTATGGTGATGTAGAAGAGTTTATTTAAGGTCTGCATCAAACCCTCTCTTTTCCACTGGATATTTATCCCTGAAATATGAAGAAATAAAGGAGGAAGAGGAATAGAAAAAAATGGGAATGGTTGGGTGGTTTTTTTCTTTTTTTCAGTGAGTTCTTACCCTGCAAGGAGATGCCTGACTGGGAGTTTATTATTTGTTATTTATCATTTATCATTTACCATTTTTATTTTTTGATTATTTATTATTTATTATTTATTACATATTACTATATAAAAGTAGAATAGAATTGAATAGAATATATAGTATATACTATGTTTTATGTTTTATATTTTATATAATCTATATTATACAAAATAAAATTTTATTTATTATTTAGTTTTTTATTTCAGCACAACCTCAGGTAATTTATACAAATTTCCCAAGGGACACAGGGATTAGGATATGGAATGAGGGGCTCTGGGACCAAGGCTCCACCCGGAACATCCCAGCTGTTCCTAGGGTTGAGGCTGTGCTGACAAATGAGGTTTCTACGAAGTGAAGAATCAATGCAGTACCTGGAATTCACCCTCCCACCACGTTAAAAAAATTCGGGATATCCCCTCCGGAGCCCGCAGGAATTTGTAGACATGTTCATCCATGAAGGAATAGCTGAATTAGGGAAATGTCTTCCTCCATTCCCTGTGTCCCGCAGGAAGGAAATTCACCTTTCAGGCATTTTTCTCACTAGTTTAGAGTTCCCATAAATCGTTTCACAAATATCCCCAGGATGGAAAGACTTTTAACAGAACTTAAGAACTTTATCCAAAACCAAATTTTCTTCTCCTTTTCTCAGCGTGTTTTAGGCAGGTTTGTAGCACTGCTGGCAAATTTCCAAGAGTTTGATTTGGAACATTACACGTTTCAATTAAAAAAAAATAATAATAATATTTTTAAAAATAATTTAAAAAAAGAAAGAGAGAGAGGAAATAAAAAAAAAAATCCATCTGAAAGATCAGAAAAATTTATCCTGTTCTTGTTTCGGTTTGAATTTTTTGGTTAATGCACTATTTATGTGGTGGTTTTATGTTTGCTGAATTTTGTTTATTAATTGGGAGATAGGATTTTGGGAGAAAAAGGTGAAACAGGCTCCATTTAAAAGTAAAAACAGATTTTATTAACATACACTGAAGAAAGAGAAAAAAAAAGAAAAAATGAGATATTCAAACACTTTTTTTTTTAACTTCAAACTGTTTGCTTTTTTTTTTACTTAATGCAGAGAGAAAACTATGATTTTTTGGTCAGTTGTTACTATTTAAATACAATTTTGCATTATTTTGGGAGAGGAGCTTTTTTAGAGTTTATGGAGAATAAGATATAAGAAAAGATTTGGCGGTTTTTAATGTCACAAATCTCCAACTGCTTGGAATTTCTCAGATTCTGTGCAGTTTTATCCATATAATAGTTTTTCAAGCTGCTTATGGGGCCTCTGAATGTTTGGGGTATTATTTTAAGAATGCTTTTTTAGGATCAAACAAGGATTTTTTTTTCTTTTATTTTTCACATTTACGCTAAACCACCACACACCAAAAAAAAAAAAAAAAAAAAAAAAAAAGAATAAAGGGTTTTCAAACTTTTCCTTGGGATCTGTCACCCCTGGCAGTGACTCCCACCCTCTGAGGCATTCCCAGTCAACAGCAAAGCCCTGGATTCTGCTGGAGACGGAAAAATGGACTTGCACAAAGAAGTTTGTGCAATTTTAAAATAGTTTTCCCTCAATTTCTTGTCTCCCTGTAGGAAAAACCTTTAGGATTTGTTTTCTCCCTAAAGGTTTCATAGCCAGAGGGTGAAGAGAGGTGATTTTGCTCCGCTCAGGTGAGGGCCCAGCCCTGAATCCAGCCCGGGAAGGAGCTGGAGCTGCTGGAGAGAGCCCCGAGGAGGCTCCAGGATGATCCCGGGGATGGAGCGGCTCTGCTGGGAGCAAAGGCTGGGACAGCTGGGAATGTTCAACTGGAGAGGAGAAGCCTTGGGGGGAGCTCAGGGTGACCTTCCAGGACCTGGAGAAGCTGCAGGAAACACAGAGAGAGAAACGATTTCCTATTTATGGAGGGACAGGACACAGGGAATGGCTTCCCACTGGCAGAGAGGAGGCTTAGATGGGATTTTGGGAAGGAATTCCTGGTGAAGGGTTGGGCTGGAATTCCCAGAGAAGCTGTGGCTGCCCCTGGAAGTGTCCCAGGCCAGGTTGGATGGAGCTCGGATCACCCTGGGATGGTGGAATTTCCCAGGATAAGCTTTAAGGTCCCTCTCAGCAAAAGCCATTCCGTATTTCCCAAGTACCCATAAGGCACACACATCCCCCTCTTTTTTTTTTTTTTTATTCTTCAGCACAAAAGATGACCCTTCCACTCCTCAAAATTATTGGAAAAGTTTAAAATGGACAAAGCAAAGCTCAATATTCACAAAAAAGCTCCAAAACAAACAGCTGAGCACCTTCCCAGCCTTGGAAACCTCCTGGAAATTCCTGCTCCAAACCCAGAGACTTCCCATTTTTTTTTAAAGAATGTTTCAGCTTCTTTTCTGTCAGTATTTGGTGCAGCAAAGGGAAATTCAGTCTTTGGAAGGCAGGAAGGGTCCCAAAAGCATGGCAGGAGCCAGGAGCTGGAATATTCACGCCATGTGGAAATAGGTGCTTTGCTCCTTGAGGGAACTACAGGAATTTTATAACTCCTCTGATAATCAAAGGCTGCTTGGAGTCCCTCTGACCTGCCCCCGCCAGCTTTAGCAGAGAGTAAAAATAGCGTCATTCTAATAGGAAACGGCAGATTTGGAACCATCCACGGGGGAATCTCAGCGGGATTTCACCGGAGCAAGGAGGAGGAGGAGGAGGAGGACATAAAGAGGCACTGTCTCTTCTCCATGCCAAGATCTCCTTCCCCTCTGGCTCCACCACCACGGTTTTGGCAAACCACCAGGGAAAAGGAGCAGGATGGGGCTGTGCAGGCAACCCAAAACGAGCCTCGGTGCTGTTTCCCTGGGTTTGGTGGGTGTCCTGTGGGGCACATTGTGGGATTTTCCTCCATCTCCCAGCCGGGCTCTGCTCCCTCTTCCCCTCTCCCTCCCTGCTCAGACACTATCGCTCCCAGATTAAAACAATAAATGACCCCAGGATCCCCCGCCGGCTATTGACACTGGCAATTACAGGGGAATTAAAGGGGTTTGTGTGCCTTGGAATCGCTTCAAAGCCTTGTGGGATTCCCACACATGCTCCCGGAGCTGTGGGGTCCCCTCGGGGTTGGCAGACACGCGGCCGCTTCCAAGTGCTGCCATTTCCTATGAGCGTGAGACGATTATTTCCCACTTACCAAACGCTTCCTGGAGCTCTCCAGCCAGGAAGGAGAGAGTCCAAGACAACAGAAATCCCCTGAAAAAAAGGGGTTGGCACAAGGGTTGGTTTCCTAAGGAGCTGTGTTTAATTGGATTTACTCCAGTTTCCGCTCCCCCAGTGCTGGGTGGGGTTCAGGGGGTGATGTCGTTGCTGGGATGTGGGGCTCAGCATCAATTCTAACAAATTCTATCTTAAATTCTATCAAATTCTATCTTCAATTCTAACAAATTCTGTCATGAGTTCTATCAAATTCTATCATCAATTCTGTCAAATTCCATCATCAGTTCTATTAAATTCTATCATTAATTCTATCAAATTCTGTCATCAATTTCATCAAATTCTGTCATTAATTCTAACAAATTCTATCATCAATTTTAACAAGTTCTGTCATGAATTCTGTCAAATTCCGTCATCAATTCTGTCAAATTCTGTCATCAATTCTATCAAATTCCATCATCAATTCTATTAAATTCTATCATTAATTCTATCAAATTCTGTCATCAATTCCATCAAATTCTGTCATCAATTCTGTCAAATTCTGTCATCAATTCTATCAAATTCTGTCTTCAATTCTGTCAAATTTTGTCATCAATTCTAACAAATTCTATCTTCAATTCTATGAAATTCTGTCTTCAATTCTAACAAATTCTGTCATGAATTCTATCAAATTTTATAATCAATTCTATCAAATTCTGTCATCAATTCTATCAAATTCCATCATCAATTCTATTAAATTCTGTCATCAATTCTATCAAATTCTGTCATCAATTCCATCAAATTCTGTCATCAATTCTGTCAAATTCTGTCATCAATTCTATCAAATTCTGTCTTCAATTCTGTCAAATTTTGTCATCAATTCTAACAAATTCTATCTTCAATTCTATGAAATTCTGTCTTCAATTCTAACAAATTCTGTCATGAATTCTATCAAATTTTATAATCAATTCTATCAAATTCCATCATCAATTCTATCAAATTCCATCATCAATTCTATTAAATTCTGTCATCAATTCTATCAAATTCTGTCATCAATTCTATCAAATTCTGTCTTCAATTCTGTCAAATTTTGTCATCAATTCTGACAAATTCTATCTTCAATTCTATCCAATTCGATTGCAAATTCTAACAAATTCTATCTTAAATTCTATCAAATTCTATTATAAACTCTATCAAATTCTATTTTCAATTTTATCAAATTCTATCTTCAATTCTATCAAATTCTGTCATCAATTTAAATAAATTCTATCATCAATTTTAACAAATTCTATCATCAGTTCTATCAAATTCCATCAAATTCTATCACCAATTCTGACAAATCTGCGAATTTCACACATCCAAGGAATTGCAAATGCCATGGGAGAAATTTCTCCCCATCTCCAGGGAAGTTTTAAACCTTAAAATCATGGGTTTTAAACCTTTAAATCATAAAATCAACCCTTAAGTCATGTTCCTGCTCAGGGAATTATTTTGCTGGTTCTGAACACGCTCAGACCCCCATGAACGCTTCCAAGAATTGTCTTCCCAACACAGGGTTTTTTTCTTATATAAAATCCCTCACTCCACTCTTTAATATCTCATTTTAACAGAATGAAAAACACGAGGAAAATGATGTTTCCCATTTTTACTTGAAATCTGGATTTTCTCTTCTATTCAGGTTCTGAATTCTCACGGGGACGGTCTTGGAGTTGAGGGTGAAGATTCCACTGAGGTGATTTTTGAAGCAAAAAGCCCTTTATGTTTTAGGATTTGGTAGAGAAAGAGCAGTTCTTAGCCACGGTGGTGTCTTTCTCATTAACAGAGGGGATTTAAATGCCTCTTTCTGGACAATCTGGTCCACAAGGATTTGCTTAAGAACATGGCAAAACTGGATAACAGGAGCAGGCTTTGAAGGGGATCCTCCTGTTTTTTTTCCACAGGGGAGTGTCATAATCTCGAGACAGAGGGAAGTAGGTAATAAAAGAAAAAGAAAAGAAAAAGGAAAAAGAAAAAGGAAAAGAAAAAGAAAAAGAAAAAGGAAAAAGAAAAAGGAAAAGGAAAAGGAAAAGAAAAAGGAAAAGGAAAAAGAAAAAGAAAAAGAAAAGAAAAAGAAAAAGAAAAAGGAAAAAGAAAAAGAAAAAGAAAAAGAAAAAGAAAAAGAAAAAGAAAAAGAAAAGAAAAGAAAAAGAAAAAGAAAAAGAAAAAGAAAAAGACAATAGAAGAGATTTGGGGAACAGGGAGATGCCTGCTCAAGGAAGTTACTGCACAAGCGAAAACAAATCCCCAAAATAATCAACCAATGACTTCTCATTTAATCTTGGATTATAGAATAATGAGGTAAAGCATTAAAAAGGAACTGATTGAATGGGAAGAGCCTCCTTTCCATCCCTGGAAGTTTTCAAGGCCGGGATGCTTTGCTCTTGCAGGCAAAATCTGTCTCCACATGTAGCACAAATCATCCAAAACAATGCAATGTCACCATAGAAGGTGTTATTCTAATTTTAAAAAAATCCATTTTATCCTAAAATAATTTTAAAACAGTGTTTTCCATGAATGCAAAAATCCAACTGAAAATAGTCACATGGAGAAAAGTGAAATATTCATCGGTTTAACCCCAAAATAATCCAAGGGGAAATCCTGGCAAGGAGCCATTATATCCAGGTAAAAAAAGAACCGGCTTTAAATAATGACAGTGACGTTTAATTTTCCTTGTGCTCAACTTTAATTTTGTGTATTTAAACATTTTTACACGGTTTCATTCTCTTGTGTGCACAGTAAATCACTGAGGATTTTTTTCCCTTCCTTGGCAGGTGATTCCTGCCTTGGAGTTTATGCCATCAGTTGAGCCAGCAGTGGGATATTCCAACAGAGATCCAACTCCTACTCCTGCAAGAAGGAAAAAAAACTGGGGATGAAGGTGCTGAGCCGAATACCTGCTGGATTTTGTGGAACTGTTTCCACAAGTTCTGGCGGGAATTCTCCATCTCTAAGTGTTTTCTTCGCATGTCTCTGCTTGGAGACAGGGATGTTGGTCACCCCAGACAATGAAATCATCCCATGAGCCGTCTGATAAAGGCTGGGAATGATCCCACATCCTATAGAAAGGACTCCACCCTCTCCTTCCTCATTACCAACACCACAACACACGGCTCATTTCGTGTCTTGTAAAGGGGAAAAAAACCCTCAAAACTCTGGAATAAATCTTGAGATTCCTGCAGACAGGGACTTGTTATTAATTCCCTCATCGGCCAATTAAGTCTGGCCTCGGCATCCCAGAGGGTTTTCCCTTCATGGATATCCGAGGGAGCCTCTCCCTGTCTCTAAGCTGTGGATGGTTATTTAGGTCCTCTGCTCACTCTTGGCGTGGGTTTGCCTCCTTTTGCAACACCAGTTACGGCCCCCCTGAGCCTGCAGCCCATAAATATTTGATATAAAACCGGGAATAAAACCCAGCCCAGCCCAGCTCCTTTGTCAGAGACACTGAACTCACCAGGGCACGGTCTGGCTTCTCTTCCTCACCTCCCTCATCACAGCCCAGCAGCTGGAAAGGAGGGGAAAATATCCACTTTAGGTTTGGAAGGATCCCAAAACGAGTTGGGTTGGAAGGGTCTGAGAGCTCATCTTGTTCCATTCCGTGGGCAGGGACACCTTCCACTCTCCCAGGGTGCTCCAAACTTCATCCAACCTGGCCTTGGACACTTCCAGGGATCCAGGGGCAGCCACAGCTTCTCTGGAGGGCCTCACACCCTCCCAGAGAAGAATTTCCTTCTCAAATCGAATCTAAATCCCTTTTTTTTAGTTTAAAAAACTCTCCTATCACTGCCTATCTCTCAAAAAAGAGATTCTGTGCTGGAAAAGTCAATCTTTTTCACCCCAAAGTCCACTGATTATTGCAATAAAAATATCACATCATTCCAGGCTTAGTCTCATTGTCTAAAACCTCTCCATGTCAAGTTAAAGAAGTAATTATACACAGAATATAATTTACTACTGCACAATGGAAACAGGTGAGGCGGATTCACCTTCCAGATGTGTTTTATGACCATAGAAAGAGAGAATGGAGATCTAGCTGGAATCAAGGAATGGTTTGGGTCAGAAGGGACCCCAAAGATGATCCAGTCCCACCCCTGCCACAGGCAGGGGTAATTTTCCCCATCCCAGGATGCTCCAAGTTCTGTCTAACCTGGCCTTGGACACTTCCAGGGATGGCCAGGGGGCTCTTCCCACCAAATCAGTTCCTTGTTCTTCTCCAAACCTTGTCCGGACTGGCCTTTTCCACCCTCTCAACCTCCACCTTCAGTGTCACTTGCCTGCCACCCACGGACCTGTCAAATGCCAATTCATGGAGAGAGGACTCGGCCGATTAATCATGGAGGGAAGCGAAAATCCCTTTTTATTTTTTGGGAAAAGGTGGCTGTTTAATCCCCCTCTCCTCTCCTGCCCTGCCTTTCTTCCTCTGGTTTCACGCAGATGTTAAATGCAGCTCTTCTGCTTCCAAATCAGCCCGAGGAGGAAAACCCTCAACCCCAATTATCTGGCCGCGGCCCAAACCCATTCCCATCCATTCCAATTTACTGAGAGACAAGAGCTGGCATGTTCCTTCCAGATCCATCATCGAATTAATGGCCATCAGAGGCCTTTCCTCGAGAAATGGGGAGTGAAAGTCACAAACTCGGCCAGGACATAAATAACACAACCGTGGCGTGGAAAACAAAACCACCATTTGCTGTTAGTTATGCACTCCCAGCCTGGAAGTGACAAAAAACAAACAAAAGGAATTTGTTATGTACATTGAGGTTGGAGGAGCGGAGGAACCACGCAGCTTTTGGGAATACTCAGGGAAAAGGGATCCGGCCAAGTGTATTTTCTGCCATAAATCTGCGTTTCTGCCTGCTGTTTGCTTATTACAGCGCAGGGGTTGTTGAAACTTGGGGAGCTGAGTGGCAGAAAATTGAAAATAAATAATCAAAAAGAAAGCAGCTTTTCCGTCTGCTGTCCTTAAAATCGATGAAGGGTGAAACCAGCCCCGAGCTGAAAGGGTGGGACTCAGCAGAATCCCACCGCAAGATGAGGAGTTGGGAAATTTATATCCAGGAATTTCAGGGTGGGGCTTCCAAAGTAGCTGGAGAGTGAAATATTTCTCAGCTCACTTTAGCCACTGGGAAGTGAAATATCCCCAACTGGTGACTTCCAATCACCTCCAGAAGGAGATTATTATACTTAACTATACTTAATTATTAATGCAATTATCTAAAAAAACCTGAAATTGCTATTTGGAGGGCTAATTGTGAGTCCATTCCTTCTGTTTCAATTAGGAACAGAAACTTAGGTGAGGAGAATCCTCAGGTGAGGAGAATGAGCAGAAATTCTCATCTGGAAGAGGTTTTTGGTTTGTTTTTTTTTCCATTCATGGAAGAGTTGATCCAGTACCCATTGAAGTCCATAGGTTCTTTCTGAGATTGCAATAAACCTTGGGTGAAATCCATCAGGTTTGAGCTGAAATCCAAGGAAATCACAGAAATATTGTCTTAAGAGAAGGGATCCCACTTAATCAAGTGAGGGATCAGATTGATCATTTTTCCAGCTCCACTAGTGAGGGGTCAACCTAGTCATACAGTGATATTTCATGGGATTTAGGTTTAAACTGGAAGAGGGCAGGGTTAGGTGGGATACTGGGGAGGAATTGTTTCCTGAGAAGGAGGAGAGGCCCTGGTAGAGGGTGCCCAGAGAAGTTGTGGCTGCCCCTGGATCCCTGGAAGTGTCCAAGGCCAGGCTGGACGGGGCTTGGAGCAGCCTGGGACAGTGGGATGTGTCCCCGCCCATGGCTGGGGTTGGGACTGGGTGATCTTTAAGGTCTCTTCCAACCCAACCCATTCCATGATTCCATAATTCCCAGATCTGAGATCCCCAATGGCATCTCCCAGGGTTGAGAGGTGGCTCGGGATCTCAAGACCAGCCTTCCATTCCGAGGGAACACCTAAAAATCACTTGGATCTCAACCTTCAGAAGGGTTTGAAAGGGAATGAGAGGGGTTTTGTGAGCCCTCGTGGGTGGGGTGGATCTTCATTTGTTGATGGGCCTGAAAGGTCTCGATGTCACAAAGACCAAGGCACAGAGTGAGGTTGGAGCCCATCCAAAGGCCTCTGGATCCCATTGGATCCCATCCCTTGGCCATCCTGGATGTCCCCACAGGGAGAAACTACACAGAGCCCACAGAAGATTCACATTGGTTTGTAGCAAGAGACTCCACAGTGATTAAATCGATGATAATTAGGCAAATGAGATACTCCCAGAAAGTGGATTCATCCAGGAAGCAATGACAGCTTCAGAGACCAGGCTTGAAGCCAGAACAGCTCCCAGTGACATTAAAAGTCACTGGGTTTCAACAGGAAAAATTGAGAAACAAAGGAAAAGGAAAAGGAAAAGGAAAAGGAAAAGGAAAAGGAAAAGGAAAAGGAAAAGGAAAAGGAAAAGGAAAAGGAAAAGGAAAAGGAAAAGGAAAAGGAAAAGGAAAAGGAAAAGGAAAAGGAAAAGGAAAAGGAAAAGGAAAAGGAAAAGGAAAAGGAAAAGGAAAAGGAAAAGGAAAAGGAAAAGGAAAAATTAAATAGAAGAGATTTGGGAAACAGGGAAGCATAGCTGCTCAAGGAAGTTACTGCATAAGTAAAAAAATAAAAAAAAAATCCACCAATGACTTCTCATTCAGTCTTGGATTACAGAATAATGAAATAAGGATTTAAGGAGAGATTGGGAATGGAGAGGAGCAAAGATCTCTTCTGTAACAACACTGAAGACACAGAAGGTCTGGGAGAGAATATTTGCCAGGTTTTTGGGGTTACTTCTTAGAAAATCAAATTGACCCTCATAATGATTAGCCATTTAACTCTGATGAGGATGATAGGTTTACAATAAATACAATATTTTATGGTATTCGACCAAAAATGAAAAAAAAAAAAAAAAAAAAGGAAAAGAATTGATAAAAATGCTTTATCCACATTTTAGAAAAGCAAAACAGGTCCTCTTCAGTTCAGCTCTAAGAACTAGGACAGGGCTTTAATTTTCCTAAATTAATTTGCTGAAATGTAATGGCCAAATGACCAGGAAATTCTCAGAAGAGGAAGGGAATAAATGAGGTTAAAAGGGAATTGATCTCCTTAAAAAATTTCACTGCAAAATAAAGGAATAAAACAAAGAACTGACCCTGATGCCACCAAAACCCACCCTCACATCCAGGGAAAGTCTGATATACCCCCACTCATCATATTCCTGGGATATTTTAATTTTCCCCTTACGTAACTGAGACCTGAACGTTTATAGGAATCCAGTGTAGAAAATCTTGGAAAACTTCAGACTGACTCAAATTGGTTGAATAAAGAGCAATAAATGAGGAAAGGAGGAACTTCACAAAAAAAAAAAAAAAAAACATTTAAAGCACAGAATATTCCCATCAGAAAACTTGTAGGAAACTTGCTGCTTTCTTGGAAAGCAGGGATGACTGGAAATCCCCACAGAATGATAATTTTCTGGAAGACAACTTTTAAGACCAGCTAAATCCTGAGGCTGGTCAGAAGGAGAAAGGAACGTTGAGGGGAGAAGTTGAAGGAATCACCCCAAAAGTGGAAGAGGGACCCTATAGGAGAGTTGTTCCATCCCTGGGAATTCTGCACGTTTGGATGGCGATTAGAATTCTTCATCGAGGACCACGTTGTCTCTCGGGTGATGTAACCAAAAATGTTTATTCTATTCCATCTGTTGAAACCGGCTAGGGAGGTGTTTTCGTTATCTCTTGTAACTCCAGGGAGAAGGGGGCGGCTGTCTTCTGATAATGGGGCAGCTGGTAAAACCGGGTGGGGCAGTGTTCTTATCTCCTCCAGGACTCAGCCCTACTTAACCCCCACGGTCTTTATCTCTTCCAGGACCCATCCCTCATAGTCCCCATGGTCTTTATCTCTTCCAGGACCCATCCCTCATAACCCCCATGGTCTTTATCCTTTCCAAAACCCATCCCTCATAACCCCCCCACGGTCTTTATCTCTTCCAGGACCCATCCCTCATAGCCCCCATGGTCTTTGTCCTTTCCAAAACCCATCCCTCATAACCCCCCCATGATCTTTATCTCTTCCTGGACCCATCCCTCATAGCCCCCCCATGGTCTTTAACCCTTCCAGGACCCATCCCTCATAACCCCCATGGTCTTTATCTCTTCCAGGACCCATCCCTCATAACCCTCCCACGGTCTTTATCTCTTCCAGGACCCATCCTTCCTCCGGGGGATATCTGCTGTTCATGGTCCATTCAGGCTCACTGCAGGGCTGATACAATTCCATCATCCCACTGGGAGAGGCACCACCCAGGGAGAGGAGCCCAGCATTCCCACCTGGATAAAACCTGAGATGTAGGGATACCAGACACTGGTTTTTCCACTGGATTCCCCAAGGAAGACCAGACCCATGTCACCACCACTGGACCCTTTTTCCACAGGAACATCTCTGCTCCAACAGACCCACATCTGTCACTGCAGGATGATTTATTTGGATTGCTCCCAACACCCTGACCAACAGGGTGTCAGGTCGTATTTCTGACTCTGTCAGTGTTTCTAGAATTTTTGTTTGTTTGCTTGCTTGTTTCTTTTTTTTCTTTTGTACTATTTCAACATTTGTATTCTTAATATTCCTGGTAAAGAATTGCTATTCCTACTCCCAAATCTTTGCCTGAAAGCCTCTAATTGCAAATTTATAATAATTTGAAAAGGGCGGGGGGTGGTTTGCATTCTCCACTCCAAAGGAAACTCCAGATTTCTTTGTCTTCCCAAACCAAGACACATTTCTCCCTGAATCCTCGTTAATTTGGGTCATTCCAGCATCTGCCCTGGGATCGATTTCATCCATCAATCCTGGTGGATCCACCACCCCAGGTGATCCACCATGGAGTGGTGGATTCATCGGGATTGTTGCTCTGCTCCCCAGATTAATTCCATATGTGGCTCACACCCTAAATCCCACAGAGCACAGACTGAGCAATGGGAGCACCTAAAGGAACAGGGATGATGTTGGGAATTTTCTGGAATGCTCCCACAGCCGGACCCTGGTGCCTGTAGCTATTTGTGGGAAAGCCAAGGAATAATTCCCGCTTTTCTCTAGGAATAAGAGTGATAGTAGCGACTTTGGCCAATTCTCTGGTTTTTTACAGGTTTTCCTTGGCCTCTCCTACCCAAAATTAACAGTTGGTTTCCTGTTCAGATCCTTCAAGTGGCTAAAAATGATTAACACCCCATGATTAATGCAAATATCAGATAATTGTTGATTTTTTTATGGCATTAATTGACAACCGAGTGAAGAATTTCTTTCAAAACACTGCAAAATCTCTTTTACCCTCCCATTTTTCTTTCAGTTTGGAGAGTTTCAGCCCTGTGCTCCCAAATCCCAGCGTGGGGAAGTGCCAAGCTCCGCTTTCTCCGGGCATATGATTCCCATTTTGGGACACACTGGGATGGATCCACATCAAAAAAAAAAACCAAAAACCTTTAAACAGAGCAACTCTTCAAACGAGCTCAGAGCTCCGGCACAACCCGGGGTTTTAATTTGCCAGCTCTAAACAAATTAGGAACCTTAAATAAACATCTTCTCCTTGAATAAACATCTTCTCCTTCCTCAAACCGGTCAAAGGCGAGGGAAAGCACCCGGCTGCTTTCAATAAAATCAAAGACAGTCCCAGATGGCAAAGTTTATTTGTTGTTTTCCAAAGGGAATTTTCGTTTGGATCTAAGATCGGTAATTTCTTTTCTTACTTGATTTCCCTCCAGCAGTTTTCCCAGTCTGGATACTCAGGCAGCCCCAAGCTGGAATTCTCATCTGGAAGAGTTTTTTTGCCATTCATGGAAGTGCTGATCCAGTGCCCATCAAAGTCCATAGGAATCTTTCTAATATTCCAATAAATTTTGAGTGAAATCCATAGGGTTTGAGCTAAAATCGAGGGAAATCACAGCAAGATTCTCTTCAGAGAAGGTTCCTGAGGCTCTTTGAAAGCTGTGGACCTGTTCTGACAGAGGCTTCACACAAATCAAAACATTTAAATTAATAAATTATTATTTAAATTAAACAATAATTAATTATTTTTTAAAAATATATATTGATTTTTAAATATATGGAAGTAAAACCAATGAATTCTTTCGGTGTGAAGTTGGGGGTATTTAAAAATTTATTGTCCTTTTTTCACCCTCTCGTAATAAAGAGGGAAGAAATGAAATTAAAAAAAGAAAATGTTAGATCTGTTTTATAAAGGGTTTAAATGTAGTTTTTGGGATATGGGATTTCGTCCTGGACTGGAGAAATGGTTTTGTGACTGGATATGGGATTTAATCCTGGTCTAGGGAAATAGGTTTGTGACTGGAAATGGGATTTAATCCTGGTCTAGGAAAATGGGTTTGTGACTAGATATGGGATTTAATCCTGGACTGGAGAAATGGTTCGTGACTGGATTTGGGATTTAATCCTGGTCTAGGAAAATGGGTTTGTGACTGGATATGGGATTTAATCCTGGACTGGAGAAATGGGTTTGTGACTGGATATGGGATTTAATCCTGGTCTAGGAAAATGGGTTTGTGACTGGATATGGGATTTAATCCTGGTCTAGGGAAATGGGTTTGTGACTGGATATGGGATTTAATCCTGGTCTAGGGAAATGGGTTTGTGACTGGATATGGAATTTAATCCTGGTCTAGGGAAATGGGTTTGTGACTGGATATGGGATTTAATCCTGGTCTAGGGAAATGGGTTTGTGACTGGAAATGGGATTTAATCCTGGACTGGAGAAATGGGTTTGTGACTGAATATGGGATTTAATCCTGGTCTAGGAAAATGGGTTTGTGACTGGAAATGGGATTTAATCCTGGTCTAGGAAAATGGGTTTGTGACTAGATATGGGATTTAATCCTGGTCTAGGGAAAGGGGTTTGTGGCTGGATATGGGATTTAATCCTGGACTGGAGAAATGGTTCGTGACTGGATTTGGGATTTAATCCTGGTCTAGGAAAATGGGTTTGTGACTGGATATGGGATTTAATCCTGGTCTAGGGAAATGGGTTTGTGACTGGATATGGGATTTAATCCTGGACTGGAGAAATGGGTTTGTGACTGGATATGGGATTTAATCCTGGACTGGAGAAATGGGTTTGTGACTGGATATGGGATTTAATCCTGGACTGGAGAAATAGGTTTGTGACTGGATATGGGATTTAATCCTGGTCTAGGAAAATGGGTTTGTGACTGGATATGGGATTTAATCCTGGTCTAGGGAAATGGGTTTGTGACTGGATATGGGATTTAATCCTGGACTGGAGAAATGGGTTTGTGACTGGATACGGGATTTAATCCTGGTCTAGGGAAATGGGTTTGTGACTGGATTTGGGATTTAATCCTGGTCTAGGAAAATGGGTTTGTGACTGGATATGGGATTTAATCCTGGACTGGAGAAATAGGTTTGTGACTGGATATGGGATTTAATCCTGGTCTAGGAAAATGGGTTTGTGACTGGATATGGGATTTAATCCTGGTCTAGGGAAATGGGTTTGTGACTGGATATGGGATTTAATCCTAGTCTAGGGAAATGGGTTTGTGACTGGATATGGGATTTAATCCTGGTCTAGGGAAATGGGTTTGTGACTGGATATGGGATTTAATCCTGGTCTAGGGAAATGGGTTTGTGACTGGATATGGGATTTAATCCTGGTCTAGGGAAATGGGTTTGTGACTGGATATGGGATTTAATCCTGGTCTCCTGAGCTGGATTAAGTCCTCCTGGGCTGGGAGCCCCTGGCTGAGCAGATTTGTTTTGTCCTGTGGAGTGTCAGGTCCTGAGTATGAGCCCTCTGCCTGGTTCTGACCTGCTGGCTTTAAAATCAGCATTTTATCCCAAATTTCCTTGGCATTTCTTTGATATTTTGGCTTTGTTCACTTTTAGAGGTGAGAGACAGCCTGTGGTGATCCCACCCTGCTGTGGGGGTCATTCCTTATCCTGGAATTCCTTATCCCAACAATCTCCTGGAAAGCACCAGGAGATCAGGGCTGACGGTTCCATTAATTTCTTCCCCAGACTGAGGGAAAATGTTGGATCTTTAACAAAAAGAAAAGCAAGTCATGGTTCTCCTGCAGGAAAAGTAAATTCAGTCCATTGGATCAGATACGTGGGGATTCCCCCGTTAAAACCCTAAAAAATGTGCAAACAGAACTCAAATCTTTCGAGATAAAAGAACTCAGATGATTTAATAAATAAAGCACCATTTTTTTTTTCAAAGATCAACCTTTTATTTTGCAATTTTTCCAACTTCCCTTTCAACTGACCAGACAGATAAAAGTGGTGCCTAAAAGTTTCTCTGTGAGGAAATTTGAAGTGAAAAACAGGGAGGAATTTTTTTTTTTTTTAATGGAGTTATTTTGCTGAAATAGAGGATTTAATTTGGAAAAAAAAAAAAAAATTCCCTTCAGGAAAACTGCTCAGTCTTGGGTGGAGAGGAGGTGGATAAGAAATGAGATATAAAATGCTGGTGGAAAGTTATTGTAATAGCTTGAGTAATAAATGCACGGCTTCAGTAATGCATCCATGATTTTATTGGTGTATCCAGTATTGTTTTACAGCACATTTAGTGGCCCCAGAAGATGTGGAGGTGGTCTTGCTCTGCTGGAGCTCAGATCCTGGGGATCAGGCACAAAAATCCCACCCAGAAGCAGAGCACGAGGAGCTGAGAGGAAAAACCACTGCGAAACAAGCTCTAATTAGGGGATTAATGAGCAGAAAGGGTAATGAGGCACCCAAAGGAGATGCCCACCCCAAAAAAAGAAAGAAAAGAAAGATCCTGAAAAGAGCACATCCTTCCTTTCATTCCCATGGAGGTTCCTTGGCATAATCTGGAAGCCGACATGGAGAAAACATGGATAAAACTGAGTCTCTCTCTTCCCGCTTTAGGAAGAGGAAAAACCACTCTGAAATAAGGTCTAATTAGGGGATTAATGAGCAGAAAGGGTAATGAGGCACCTAAAGGAGATGCCCACCCTAAAAAGAAAGATTCTGAAAAGATCACATCCTTCATTTCATTCCCATGGAGGTTCCTTGGGATAATCTGGAAGCCGACATGGAGAAAAGTGAGTCTCTCTCTTCCTGCTTTAGGAAGAGGAAAAACCACTGCAAAACAAGCTCTAATTAGGGGATTAATGAGCAGAAGGGGTGATGAGGCACCCAAAGGAGACGCCCACCCCAAAGAGAGCATATCCTTCATTTCATTCCCATGGAGGTTCCTTGGGATAATCTGGAAAATTACATGGATAAAAGTGAGTCTCTCCCTTCCTGCTTTAGAGTTTTTTGGCTTTCTTTCCTCTTTTGTTATTTACGGGGTTGGTAACCCAGTGGATGGGATTAATCAGTGCAGGAGCAGCAGGGCTTGGCTCTGGCTCCCAGTGGAGCAAGATCCTGGAAAAGATCGGCCGGGGTGGAAAGAGGGAACAACAAAGAGGAGGGAAGAGGGAGAGCTGGGATGTGGGATGATGACAGCTACAGAGCCCTCACTGGGTCAGGGACTGAGGTCAAAAAGCTTCGGGTCAAAGTCAAGAAGAGTCTTTTAACCTTTCTAAAGGTTAAAGCTTTTATCCTTTAACCTTTCCAGAGTTTTGGAATCAAAATTCCTTGTGCAAGGAAGAATTCTCAAAACAAAATTTGCTGTACAATGAAGAGTTTCAGAATTAAAATTCCCTGTGCAAGGAAGAGTTCTGAAAACAAAGGTTAAATCTTTTAACCTTTCCAAAGCTGGGATCCTCAACCTGTGATGGGTTCTGATCCGGAAAACTCAAGGAATAAACAGCAAGAAACCTCAAAAATAATTTTGGGTTCACCAAAGGGTGAGGGAGGTTTAGTCCGTGTGGAAACCTGGAGAGATCCATAAACCAGAAGAGGTGGAGCACCAGCACAGAGAATTCCGCTGTCTTTTTCCTCCACCTGAACTCCACGAGCTCTGGAGTCTTCCTTAAAATCTGCTCCCTCAGCACACTTGCAGAAGGAACCAGGAATGGTTTGTGAACAGACAAACACATAATTCCCAAATATTTTGATGAAATTTTTTTTCTTCTGTGTTCATTCAAGCAGGAACTACTTTACACAACTGAAAATTTTACCTGTGCAGGGAAATATCGGTGGAAAAAAATTCCCAAACAATTAGACAGATGTGCAAAACCATGGGAGGGATCCCAGAATTTGCTGGACCGTCCATGCACATTTATCCCCTGGAGTCAAACCTCAAGGTGACCAAACTGGGACTATTTCACGACCAGCTTTAAGTGCTGTTTAAGCTTTTTCGCATCCTCTGGGGAATATTCTGGGTGTAGCTTCAGCCTGCCCATCAGTGCCAGCCTCTGTTTATCCCATAACTGCCCTATGAGAGGCCTGAGGAATATCTGATCCTGCATGGAAGCACCAAAATCTGGACAGGACAGGGAATCTCTGAGGCAGCATCTCCCAGGAGCGCTCTGAATTTCAATCTCCTCCAAAAGAAGAGAAGAAAGAAGAAAGTCTCATCGAAAGAAGTCTCATCTTTCCTTCCTGCCAGAGTTCCAGGCTAATGATAATAACTTTAAATCCTTTCATCCCTTAATGGCCCGGTTATCCCACCAGAAAGGCACATTAAGAGGGTTATTAATGTGCAAGAGGCAGAGCACGGGATAAGACAGGATAAAAACGCTAATCCAGGAGCTGGAAGCGCTTTCTCCTCATCAGAAACTCCTTGTGCAGATGTTTCTGTGCACCACGACCCAGCCTGGTCTGGGTCTGAGGACCCAAAGTCACATCTGGATGATAAATCCTGCCAAGAAACCTTCCAGAGGGTGGAAGGGCTTTATGGGGGAAGCGGCCCTGCAAAAATCAGCTGTCAAACGAGCTGCATGAGGAAACGGGAATCTGCTCATGGAGAGCATTCCTGTGCCAGAAAAAAAGCCTTGTCCTGGTGTTGTTATTCCAGGTGAAGACCTTCCATCTGCCCCAAAGCTCCCTTTTGCAAGGGTGGAGTGGTTTTTGATGATGTGTGTCATCTTTGAGAGGACATGTGGAGGGTAGGAATGGTTTGTAGTCGGATTTCTCAGTGCTGGGGAACCCTCAGGAGACGCCTGAGTGCTGCTGCCGTGACCACCAGGTAAATTCTGGAAGTATTTTAGGATGAAGGAATTCTCCTCGCTCAGCCTGAGCACTCCTGGTGTTGTCTGGTGGAGTCACACCTGCCAAAAATCCCTGGAAGGAATCTCCTGGGGGAAGTATCAGACTGCTCCAATCCCGTGGATCTTGGATGTTCTGGCTTCTTCTTGGCAGGCAGGCAAGGAAAAGGTTTGGAATCAAAACCTCTTGTGCAAGGAAGAGTTTTGGAATTAAAATTCCCCGTGCAAGGAAGAGTTTTGGAATCAGAACTCTCTTTGAAAGGAAGTTTTGGAATCAAAACCTCTGTGCAAGGAAGAGGAAACAAAATTTCCTGTGCAAGGAACATTTTGGAATCAAAACCCCTCTGCAAGGAAGAGTTTTGGAATTAAAATTTCCTGTGCAAGGAAAAGGTTTGGACTCGAAATCCCCTGTGCAAGGAATACTTTTGGAAACAAAATTCCCTGTGCAAGGAAGAGTTTTGCAATCAAAATATCCTGTACAAGGACGAGTTTTGGAATCAAAACCCACTGTGCAACTAAGAGTTTTGGAATCAAAATTCCTTGTGCAAGGAAGAGTTTTGGAAACAAAATTCCCTGTGAAACAAGGAGTTTTGGAATCAAAAGTCCCTGTGCAAGGAAGAGTTTTGGAATTAAGATTTCCTGTGCAAGGAAGAGTTTTGGAATCAAAATCCCCTGTGCAAGTAAGAGTTTTGGAAACAAAATCCCCTGTGCAAGGAAGAGCTTTGGAATGAAAATTCCCTGGGCAATGAAGAGTTTTGGAATTAAAATTCCCTCTGCAAGGAAGTATTTTGGAAACCAAATCCCTTTGTGCTACAAAATTTGGTAAACAAAATTCCCTGTGCAACAAAGAGTTTTGGAATCAAAACCCACTGTGCAAGGAAGAGTTTTGGAATTAAGATTTCCTGTGCAAGGAAGAGTTTTGGAATCAAAACCCCCTGTGCAAGGAAGAGCGGATGGCATAAAGTTGGGACTACAGGATTTCATAATTAGAGAAATGCTATTGGGGGAATCTTGAGGAATTTGTGAGGATTGTGCCATGTCCATGCAGCCTGCAATGATTATTAATTCTTCTTGCAATGTTTTTGAATCCTTTGCTCCACTACTCTCAAGTTTAACAGTTTAACTTCCAGATTTCCACATTTATGAGGGCAAAGTGTGGTTGGGAAAGAGAATCTGTGAGCCTTGCACCATAATAAAACTTGGATTTGCCCGTATTAAGCACTTAGGGATGCACAGAGGCAGGAGATGATACAAAAATCCCTGATTTCAGATTTCCTTTAACCCAAACTTCAGTAGGCACACCAGAATTTAGCCCTGAGAGAGATCTTGCGCTCTGGGAAACCCAACTTCATCTGTTCCGTCACTCAGGACTGATTAAACCTCTTGCCAGCAGTAACAATCCTGGTTTTTCCTTTCCTCAAGTCTCTTATCACAGATTGTTTGGCTCTGCCAGTTTGTTTTTTGATCAATCTCTGCCTTTTTCCAGAGTCTCCCTGAATGCCATCACTCATCCACTCACTTGGGATTTTTTTTTTTTTCCTGTTCCAAATTGGACAGAGTCAGCTTTATATTAAATCAAGGATTTGGATTTTAGGATTTCCCCCAGAGTTATTTCTTGTCAGGAGCCCAGGGGCTGTGATCCCTCCGTGCTCCGGGTTTTCTTGGAGAATTCCACGCAGAATCCTGCTGGCCACAATCCCAAACAGGTTCCAGCGCTAATGGAATTTTGCTTGGAGCCAATCCACTTCCACCCTTGCCCTCGTTTTATGCTGAA
Organism: Chamaea fasciata; assembly: GCF_029207755.1. Classification (NCBI taxonomy): domain Eukaryota; kingdom Metazoa; phylum Chordata; class Aves; order Passeriformes; family Sylviidae; genus Chamaea; species Chamaea fasciata. The sequence goes on from NW_027094086.1 coordinate 151,709,069, forward strand.
TCCATGTGCCTCATTGTCCTCGATTCTCACGCGGCCAGACCCACAGCAGCCCCTGAACTCGTTTTTATTTCTGTTCAAAATTAAAATCAAATGAGAGGCTTCGGAGAAGACACTCGCAGGAAAACATTTTCCACTTTTAACTAGGAACAGCTTTGTCTGTCCTGAGCAACGGATTGCGCTTCTCAAAAGCCAAAATTCATCCGAAATTCAGAATTATTTTGCTTTTTTTGCTTCATAAAATTAAAGCAATTTCTGAAAAGAGATCCATGGATGAATGGGGCTGGCCCAGAAGTTTTGCTCTCTGTGTATCCATCAAACCAGGTAGGTGATAAGATTTATAAAAGAACATCTCCAGAGCTCTGCAAGTGGCCTGAAGAGCCCAAAACGACCTGTCCAGGGTTCCAAAACAGTTTGTAAGGAATTGTGGGCTGATCCAGAGGAGCTGGATGAGCAGTGAAAGCCCTGGTGAAGCATTTCCACATCCAGCCTGTACCTGCTCTACCTGATCTCAGTTGAACCAACGACCACCAGAGGTCTGGAATATTTTCCCTCAGTTTTCCCACTGCCAGTGGCTTTGGAAAGCAGAGGGAGCAGCACACAGGGAGGCCACATTCCTGCAGCCATCCCTGGTGCTGATGGGGGACTAAGCCTCCCTCAGCCAGGCCAAGCCACCGTCAGTAACACGAGATAAATCTGCTTTCCAGGCCTTTTTGGCTCTTCCCTCTGGAGCCACGGCAGCTGGAGACAGGGCTCCACGGCTGACTCTTTATCCTGGAAAATAAGAAATGAAGCTTCTATGTGTGTCTGTGTAAGCTTTGTTTTATAACTCTGCCCGGGGACGAGTTCTTTCAGGCTTCTGTGTTTAATTTATTAAAATTTATTGGACTGGGATCTTAGGCCCCTCCTAGTGAATATCACTGGGTAGGAACATTATTTCTCAAAGAGGACAGCCCAGGGAGGAAGCCTTCTCCTTCTTTTTCCAGAAATTGTGTCCCTTCTGCTTATCCCTTTTTCTTGGGAGAGCCAGGATCGAGGCCTGGTGACCCACAGGAATCACAGGAATCACACAGGGCACTGCTGAAAGAGGGGACACACTGGGTTCTCTGGTTGTGATGTCCCCTTCATCCTGGGCCAGCCAAATCCTGGAATGTTGTGGACAGTTCTGGTGCCTGCAACATGAAAAGGATGTGGAATTGTTGGAGCAAGCCAAGAGGAGGCCACGTGTCAGATTATCCCTTTTTCTTTCCCAGAGATGGGGCAACTGAGAGGCGTTTTAAAAACTTTTATTCCGTTTTCAGTCTCACGTGAACGGTGAGACAATACAGATGTTATATTTCACGCCATCACAACCAGAAGCAAAACTATTTCCTAATTACAAGCCATTATAAGCGTTTCTTGGCCTATCAGCTTTTTCCACACAACGCTGTAAAAACACTTACAAGTATTTATTTGTATTTTATGCAAATTATATATTTTTAATTATATTGGCCTTAAAGCCAATCATCTAAAATCACCCCTCGTGGGTCCTACTACAATGCACCTCCCATAGTTCTATTTCTCCGAAGTATCTACTGTTATTTGCAAGGCCACCCTTTGAAACTTGTTTCCAGTTCCATTTCTCTCCGCTACGTCAGTCCTATCCCACGGCATTTCTAAGTCAGCATTTCTTATCCCAAAGTTTGCACACAGATGCACATCACGGGAGCCTTCTCTCAGGCTTTGAGAATTCTCTGCAAATCCATTTCCTACATTTCCCCCTCACTCTTAAGCAGGAAAAACCCCTTTGATGCCCTTATTCATCCTTTGCTGTGCCCAGTGAAGCCCACAAGGCGCCATCACTAACATTACCACTATGACAATCAATGCATGTAAACTTATTTTGCAAAGCTCCTTGAGCCAAGGTCCAAAACTCCATCCTTCGAACAAGGTCTAACCACGATCCATCATCTGCTTTAATTCCGTTTGTCAAATCTCTCAGTTTTTGGAGTCGTTTGTGGACGGGCTCTGAATGGTCAGAAGATGCTGTTTTGCACCACGACACAGACTCTGAGCTTCAGAAGGCTGAAAATGACTCCTTTATTTTTGGGATGTGTCTCTTTCTTATACTAGTCTACACAGACCAATTCGATTGGTGAAACAAAGACAAAACCTCTTCACTCACATCGGTCGGACCAGAGGGACATCGAGAAGTCCCTCCTAGGGAAAAGAGCGCAAACCAAGTTTTCAGTTACAAAACATTTCTCCTGTTTACAGAAAATTCCCTGGGAAAAGAATTTCAGAAAACCAAAACATCTCAGGCACGAACCAGGGTTCCAGGGGTAACTCTTCTCAATCTTTAATGAAGCATCAGTCCCATAACAGGATTTTTGCACAGCTAAAGGATGGCAGCAGGTCACACTCTGCCCACAGCAGCAGCAAATTTCTTCATCATAAGGCATCTTAAAACTTTTTCAGCCAATTGTTAAAGCTTACAGATGGTTGTTTTAACCAATCAGTTATAACACCTGCTTTGAAAAATGTTCGCTTGTATGTTTTTAATAATAATTTAATAATAATAATTAAATTTAAAAATACGCAATACCCGTATTAAGCTCAAGGCCTTCTGCTGTCTTGTCAGGCATGCATTTTTTGCAGAGTTAAGATTTATTCCAACCTGTAAATTCAGCCTTTGTTTTCCCTGTCCTTGTTTGCTTTGGTGCTGTGTCTTCTCTAGTTTCAGACTTTTCAGTTGCAGCAAATTCTGAGTTCTCAGCTGTCACTAGAGGGACACGAAAAAACGACACTCACCCATCAGGCTGAGAAACGAGAAAGAAGAAGGAAGTTTATTTTTGGGATCTCGGCTTTATATAATCTTCGGAATTTGATCAGGGATTGGGGGACGAGGTTGACACCTCTCTGACCCCACTGCTCAACCTAAAAGTCCGTCAGTTTGTCCTTCCCCCTGGAAAGGAATGCGTTATTAACAAAACGTCATTCTTTGTTTATACTACAATGTGTGAGAAAGCTCCAGCAGAAAATGCAAAACAACAGAAGGTTGAAAAATCAGGGCGACACTCAGCTTGATTCTGTAAAAAAATCCTTTTTACTTTTAGCATTTCCCACGTTTCTCCAGGCTGAACAATCCCAATTCTCTCTGCCTTTCCTCATGGGACAGGTGCTCCAGCCCCCTCTGTTTCTCCAGGAAGCTCCTTAGATTTGGGCAGATCAATAACCAATTTATCAATTTTTTCCCTTCAGCTTAGCCTGGCAGAAGCAGGCTGGCCACACCAAGGGGTAAAAGCAATTTTTTTCAGCCAGAAAAAATTTCCGGTTTGTCCCTCAAACGCGACTTGGAGCACTTTTTTACAGCTCCTGGTGAGGAAGGAAATCAAGAGTTGGTTCCACACTTAGGTTTCAACTTTTTCAGAGCGATTGTTGCCCTGTAAGTTCTCATTTTTGGCAGGTGTTCAGAGTGAATTTAAACATTAAAAAATAATTAAAAAAATTAAATTTAAAAAAAAAAACAAAAAAAAAACACAAAAAATGGACAAAAAATGGCAGGAGATCCCCCCCCACTTCCTCAGGAGAGGCCCAGGAATTCTGTCCATCCACCAAGGAATTAAATTGTCAAAAGAAAACTCTTCCTCAGACAGACAAATCTTCTTGTAAATTCTCCATAGATTTCTGCAGAATTTTAGGCCAGAATTTTGGGCTTGTTCTGCTCCAAAGGGGCAAAAACCAGCAAACAATGGCAGGAAAGGTCGATATCAGGAAATATCACATCCAGGACTTTGCAAATACGGCAGGAATCAGACCGATGAAGGCGTTTCTTCCCAGGATGCAGCAGGGAATTCCAGCAGAGCTAAGGTAGAACAATATCCCATGGAAGGAAATAAGGTTTTTAAGGGAGAATTTTCTTCTGGTTTTGCCATCATTAAAAATTGTCATCTTTGGGAAAGAGAGTGTGGGATTTGATTTAGTTGTTGGGATTTTTTTAAAATCAATGGAATCCATCCAATTCCCTCCCAAAATTTTGGGTAATAAGAGGGTTACTTTTTTGCCAGTGTGTACATAGTTAAATGTGCAAAGCTATGGAATAGATTTCCAGATTCCCAGATTCCAGAAGATCTATTATGACCTACTTTTCTGATCTACTCTCCTCATTCCTTACACTGAAATTTAGGATTTTTGATTCTGGAGCAGGGAGGGATTTCACCATCTGCTTTCATTCCAAATTAGGATGAAAAGATTAATTCTTCCTCCTTTCGCTAAATGGAAATGCATCTGTCAAAATGTTTTCCTTCAGCGTTTCTTTTTTACAAAGAAAAAATAAAAATTTCAGCATTCCTTGAAACGGGATTGTTTCACTTGGATTCACTGAGCTGACCGGAAGTATTTTTATTTGACATTTGCTCAATGCTAATCTGCTTTTAGGGTTGGGTTTTCTTCCTTCACTGTGGCCTGCTGCCACTTGGAAGTTCTCATCCTGAGCCTGCTGCTGTTGTTCCTGACTTTAGGACAGGGTTTTTGTCCTTCCTGAGTGTCCTTCCTAGAATTCCATGGCAGAAAAAGTCTCTACCCTTGGGCATTCTCAGGATCGAACAGATTTCCTTCGGGTTTTTCCGTCGTTCTTCCAAAGGAATGAGCTGGTTGGACAAGAGACTGACAGACATCCAACAAAAACTTTCCCATGGTTTGCAGAATTAAAATCCTCTTTCGGAGGGCTGGAGCTGCTCCTCGCGCAGATGTAACAGATCCAGGTTTCCTTCCTCCCACATTTGACCTCTGCTGGGAGCTGCCACAGGCTGGGATCCCTCCCATCAGTCAGGCCTCGGCTGGGAGGGAATTTTGGAGATAAGTTGCTCATGGATTATGTTGACACAAGGTGGGTGTTCAAAAGATGAACAAATGTGGCCATTCATCACATGGTTTGACGGACATGGGGGTGTTCAGTTAAAGGCTGGGCTGATGATCTTGGAGGTTCTTTCCAACTTTAATGGTCCTGGTGATGCCTGAACTTTTATTTCCATGTGTTTCGTGTTCTGTGGTGCCCAGGGGGGCAGCTCTGAGCTCACAGTCGGTGTCACTCAGCTCTCTGCACACAGCAGGGACACTAAACAAATCCTTCTCCTGCTGCACACCAAGGACAACCGGCACAAGTGTTCAGGCCCCAAAGCACAAACAACGGTGGCTGAAGGGAGGAAACAAGAAGGATGGGACTGCATCACCTGCAGCTGGAATTGGACAATTCAACCCCAAGGTGCAAATGGACCAAAACTGATCAAAGTGGGAGACCCTGTGACCATTTGTCCATTTCGTGACCATTTTGTGTCCATCTTGGGTTCATTTTGGGTCTATTTTGTGACTTTTTTGTGTCCATTTTGGGTCCATTTTGTCCATTTTGTGTCCATTTTGGGTCCACCTTGGGTGTAGCCCTGGCCAGGCTCTTGTCCTGCCCAAGGTGTACCTTAAAGGCCTTTTAATAAATCTCTCCTTTATTCTCCAGCTCTGTCCAGTCTCTGTTCCAGCTCAGCCTTCCCAAGGCATTGCTGGGACTCTAGAAAATCCAGGCAGTGCATGGTAAGATCCCAGCCCTCTCCCAGTTTTTTCTCTGTGCTTCCCTCCCTCTTATTCCCAGCTGTCCCTTGGATGTGGGAAAAGACCAACCCCCAAACTTCCCCTGCTGCTGATGCCAAGGGCTTTTGTAGGAATGTGGCTGGAAGCCGTCGAGCCAGAGGTTTCTCCCTGGAGATTTTCCCAAAAGCAATTCCATGGAAGGGAACAAAAGCTCCAGAAAAAATCCCATTTTTTTTTTCCTTAAGAACCAGATGTTTTAATGCCCTGCCAGCATCTAATAAATGGAAATGTATTCACACTGCAAACGCAATAAATTACATTTAATGCCGATATAAATACGGGAAACCACACAGAAGAGAGAGACGAGGGAAGTGTGTCTTATTTGAGAGGGAAAACGTCGGTGTGAGATTTCACCCAGGCACGTGTGGGTGTGTAGCTGAATATATCTGTTTATATCTGTTTATATCTGTTTATATCTGAACACACCTTTATAAATCTCAATATGCAAGTGAATGGTCCCAATTACCTGAATGGTTCTGGGTTACTCAAGCAAGACTCTCCTGGGGAAGGAAAAAAAAAAATTAGAAAGGGGGAAATAAGGAGAATTTCTCGTGATTTAAAATTGCCGTTCAAAAGCCCAAGTTGAACCCTTAACCCTGATTAAAGCTTCCCACAATCCATCTCCTCCTTTTCAGCCTCAGTGCCCTGGCTTGTATTGAAAATTAAAGTTATTTCAGGGAATTCTGACAGAAAAAAAAAAAATTGCCATCCACAGCCAAAGCTTTGAGGGAGTCAGGACTACCTGGCTGCCTTAGTGCTCCAGGGACTGGATCCTGGAGACTCCTGCAGCATGGGGAGAAAGCAGACCAAAATCACTGATAAAAATAAGTGTGTAAACCCAAATTTGATTAAAACAGCTCCTGTTCTTCCCAGTTGTTTCTCCTCATATTGTAAAATTAATTTACATGAGCAAAACCTCACAGTCCAAAATCTGTTAATCCTTAGAGTTTCAAGACTGGTCCAAGTGATGGAGATGATGCAAATATTTGGAGGTTTTTTTGTGCTGGGTTTTGATTAGACGAGTGGGGTGGTGCTGTCAGTGCGTTAACAATTCCCTCTGGTGATTCCTGCAGCAAAATCCGTCCAATATCTGCTTTAATTGCCACGCCTGAGGCCTAAGAGAACCATTCCAAGGTCCAGGAAAGTCGTTTTCCTTTGATTTCAACGGGGTTGGATGAGATCTTTCCCATTTCTGAGCATCATTTGATGCTGTTATTGATCCCCTGGCATAGTGCTCACCCAGAGATCTGTCACTGGGGATATTTCAGACCCACTTCAGGCTCATTTCAAACCTCCCAGCAGCTGTGAGATCATAAAAAAAAATAGACTTCAGTCCAAGTCAAACCCAAAATGCAGCAAGAGGAGAAAGGAGAAAGGAGAAAGGAGAAAGGAGAAAGGAGAAAGGAGAAAGGAGAAAGGAGAAAGGAGAAAGGAGAAAGGGAAGAGAAGAGAAGA